>NC_044502.1:7493080-7538080 GCF_902362185.1 Chanos chanos
TTGATAAAGGCCTTCACGTGTGTTTTTCAAAGACAAACAGTTTTAGAGAAATGAGAAATAGCAAACGTACGCGTGAGGCTCTTCCAGGCCCGAGGGCGGAAAAACAGACTACAGTAACGAACGCTCTTAGCTAATTTTTTATAGTCGTTACACTTCAACTTAGGACGACATCCTCACGAGGACTAACCTCTTGGCTAACGGCGTGTCATTAGCTCCCTCCTTTTTATCCACCTCTTATTCGCCTCTCATGTGACACCGTTTCCGTGATACGAATCTTCTCTGAGTGGAACGGGGGGTAATAAATATGATAATGCGTGTTTTGTTTGTGAGGAAACACGTTTTGGTCGTCTTATTTCTCATAATGCCTTCACCGTGTATATTTTTCTCATTACTTTTCTTCTCCCTCTCTCTCTCTCCCTCTCTCTCTCTCCCTCTCTCTCTCTCTCCTTTCTTTTTTTTCTAAGTGGCATTAGGTTTCATAACAATGCAAACATTGTTTGGAGCACATCATTTCCCAGAGGACTGTGAAATAGAGCTTGTGTTTATGGTGATCTCAGTTACAGAACCTAATGTTTGTTTGTGTGGGTTTTTTTTTTTTTTTTTTTTTGACAATTTGGTTGGGAAACCACAAAATCAAGAGAATATGCGTTTTTGAAGAGTCACTATCCATGATCATTTATGACCTAAAGACTTTGTAAAACAAACAAACAAACAAACAAAGAACAAGCTTAATAAATAAATAAAACTCCAAGGTGAGTCAAAGACGATGCAACAGTGGTTTCGCCGCGCATGCCGAAAGCGGAACCATTTCCCCGCCCCGCAAAAAAAAAAAAAAAAAAAACTTCCCAGCATCCCTCTCCCGGGCAGCGTGTTTCGGACACCATCCTTCATTAACGGGGAGAGCTGTTAAAAACGGTCGGCAAGCATCGTCCGCGGACGCAGATTAGAGGACAAATTTGCCGGGAGGACGGGGTGGGGGTAGTCAGGGTTGGGCGGGGGTTGGTGGGGGGGGACATGCAAACAGAGGAACATGCAGTTCTCCATATTTCCAGGGCAGCTCTGCAGTAAGGGGGAAGTGTCTTGCCTGTGACTGTGATGTATGGTGTGTCAGTGGTACAGCCTCTCCCCAGAATACTAATGGATCCTGGTCTAGAATTGGTGGCGGCCCTAACTCCCCTCCATGTGTTTCTGACTCCGCCACACGTTTAGCCCATACCCAGAGATCACCAGCTCTTCCTTAAAGGGGTGGGGGGGGGGGGGGGTCTGTGTCTCGGGGTAAGGGAAGGGATGTTTTCCTTTTTTTTTTTTTCCTCGAGGGACACTGAAAGAGAGCGAGAGAGAGAGAAAGGGGGATATGGAGTTAACCCAACAGCTGACACACACACCATCCCCCCCCCCCCCCCCCCCCCCCCCCCCCCGTCCTCCTCCTCCTCCTCCAACCCCCACTTACAATTTGCCAGAGTTGGTCCACCGTTACCGCGGGGCTGGGCCTCCGAGGGATTTGTGGTGATAGGAGATGTTGAACTCGGCCTGACCGTACTCAACAGGCCACAAATGCCTCCCAGAGCGAGAATCACAGAGAAGGGATATCAGCGCCGGTCGGCCTGAGGTTTCAGCCACAACAGCACCTTCCCAGAGAGAGAACGAGTCGTCCGCCCGGCACGGCATGGAACGGCGCGGCACAGCACGGCACTGCACCGCACCGCACCGTTGGACAGTATAGGACAGCACTCTCTCCCGTTACCGTGAGCGTCTCCAGTGTCCTCTGGATTTATGGTCTCTTTAAACGCGTGCATGTCCGACTGTCTGCCAGCAAGGTAACCTCAGCCCGGTGACAAACACCAGCCTCCATACGTCACGGCCGTGAGAGAATACGCGGCATAAATATACATCAAATCGACAAATTTATATGAGTGCCCTGGCGCACTGCCAGCTCCTGTCACGCTTAGAGGGGGAAAAAATGAACCTGATCACTTGTTGTGACTTGTTACATTGGAAAAAAAATCATTATTTGTTTGACAGGTCGTGATTCTCATTTCAGCTGTATTTTCCTGTCCCATGTTAATATCACATCAGTAAGATGGTATGCAGGAAAACACGTGTGTGTGTGTGTGAGTGTGTGCGTTGAGGAGAGGGAATCAACAGGTTTTTCAATCTCCTGGTTCGCTGTACAGAGGAATACTCTCATCCCCCCTCCCGCTTTTTTTAAAAAAAAAGAAAAGAAAAAAAACAACCGTTGGAGGTGCCGCCATCATTCAACACTAGTCTAAACAGATGGCATCATTTGCAAAGTATTATTTTATATTATGTTTTTCTATTCCCTTCAAGATCCTTGCCAAAGTACTTTTATGTGTTTTTTTAACCTATTGATTAGTCAATTTGTAGAATTTCTTGGTTATGGGAATACCAATACACAATCTCATTTCTGAACTTTTTTTTTTTTTTTTTTTTTATAAACTGTTGGATAGTTCTTTGTTCAGTTTCCATTAGATTTGGAAATCCTTGCGTGGCAAGGGAGAGACCACATGTGTGCATATTGTAAATCCGCTTTGCCAGGAGCACGTGTTTATTTTCCCTTACACACACACACACACACACACACACACACGCACACATCGCTTGATTAAATCACAACGGTAATGGAGATAACTGTTTACGAACATTAACTCCAGATAGTCAGATTGCTCCAGGTAAGACCCGGCATTAAAGCCAAGTGATCTTTTTTTTTCTTCTTCCTCTTCTTCTTTGCGAGCGATCGATGTTTGACCGGACTATTGCTCCTGCACAAGGGCTTTCTTATCTCTTAGGTCAAATGAAAAATGGCTACTACATTTGTAGCAGCGTCACACTGACTCTCAAAGCCATAGCTGCTGAAAAAGCTAAAGACATATTTTGAAAACTGTTCATGTTCCTCTGAGACTTTTCAGTTGCGTTTCTGTTTTTTTTGTTGGTTTTTTTTTTATGAGCCATTTTTTTGTCTTTTTTTTTCTTCTTTTTTTGTTTCTTTTTTTTTTTTTTGCTTAAATTTGTTCACAAGGGAGAACCTGTGTCCTATAGCTCTTCTCTTTAATGCAATGTCTTTAGTCTTATTCCCCAAGACGCACGGAAAAGTCGATCAATAGGGTTGAAACAGTTACTGAGCAGAGCTGTCCTATTCACTCCTGTTCATTCATAGATTAAACACACACACACACACACACACACACACGGCCGCTATAATGAGGATGACTGTTTTCTAAATAAGCTTAAGGATTACTTTGATTGGTTCGTACTCTCTTCAGTCTAAATGAGGTTGAACACGCCGTCTGCCGTTTTCACGAGCTCCCGAGTTTCTTTTCGAATCGATCGCCCGTGCCTTCGAGAAATCACACCTGTCTCTCTCTGGAGTTTAGCCCTACACCAAATCGCTGCTTGTCCAATACTCGTAAACATCAGTCACAAAGCACAGCAGAACAACGCAAGAAGCAGTCGTCTGAAAAAAAAACAAAAAAAAAACGAAGGCTAAAGTTATGCCCCCCCCCCCTCTCTTTTTACATAAGCCACTGTTTTGTTGTGTCTGCTTTTTTGTTTTGAGGTAATTAGTTATGTGGGATAATTAGATAGCGTTCATTCTGTCAAGTATTCAGAGGGAGCTCAAATGAGAAAACAGGTGATTTGAAGTGAATTTGGCAGAGCTGGCTTTTTTTTTCTTTTTTAAATTTTTTTTTTTTTTTTTGGCGTCGCCGCGGGACACCGAAGTGAGCATCGCATTTACTAAATGGGCAACGCCTGGGGAGGGGGTCCCTCCACATCAGAAATACCACCCACCTTCCCTTTTTCTCCTGTGTTCCCGGATTTAGACCTCCACACGGGAACCATCTCCTGATTGGCATCCCTGGTGTTTGCTTGTCTCAGATGACACCACAATTCCCACTCTCCCTTGATTCTCACCCCTCCTTCTCTTTCTGTTTCTCTCTCTCATGTTCTCTCTCTCTCTCTCTCTCTCTCTCTCTCTCTCTCTTTTTGTTTTTTTCCACTCTCTCCCTGTGTCCCAATGAAGCTTGTATTTGTTTTCTTCTGTCATAGTGTAATTTGTGTATCGCGCACCAAAGAAGTTTGAACATGCTGGAAATGTGTGTGTGTGTGTGTGTGTGTGTGTGTGTGCGTGTGTTTGTGTGTGGCCAACTGTCTTTGCTTGACAGTCAATGCTGCAGTCTGCCTATCAGCAGTAGAATCCTGCTGGGGTAAAGGGCTCGTGAGAGAGAGAGAGAGAGAGAGAGAGAGAGAGAGAGACTCTCCACTGACACTCTCATGTGATTCACTTACTTACTCACGAATTAACCTTCATGACCGGCCCCTCCTCCACTGCTCCCTACCATCATCCCTCTTTCATTCAAACACACACTCACATGCTCAGTGCTCCTCCTAAGAGTAATTTATTCAAAATTCCCTCCAGACGTGTGCTGAGAGGACATGTTTGGGGAGCAATTGACCTGGATTTACTGTGCAGGACACTCCAGGGGTCCCTCTCTCTCTGTCACTCTCTCACACTCTCTCTCTCTCTCTCTCTCTCTCCCTCTCTCTCTCTCTCTCCGAGCCCCTTCTGTGATGACATCACAGCTCATCTGACTGACTTTCACTCTTTCAGTCGGTTTCACTTTTCATCTGGGACAACTTTAGCAGAACTATCTCAAAACAGTTACTCTTTTTTTTTTTCTTTTTTTTTTTAAACGTCAGGGAAGACGGGCTGCAGATGTTTCATTTTTGTAATGTTACACCATAAAAACATAAGAGAGACCATTTCAGTTTTGACTGTTTGAAGCACTGCATTAACTCTACCAGATACACCCAAGTAAGGAAATACTACAGGCAGTCAGGATACTGAAAAAAAAACAAAAACCTCACAGTCAGATTCATTGGGCCTGAGGGTGTAGATGACTATTTTTTTTTTTTTTTTGCTCTAAGGACTTGAAACTAAACTGATAAATGGTAATATTATAAGTTGGAAGTGAAAGAGTCTAACACTGATCATTTCTGATTCCGATGGTTCTAGGGAAGTGAATAGCTGAGAGGGTTTTTTTGGGAGGGGTGCACTAAGGGAAAGTAAATGCAGTCATTTTAAAAAGGCATGTATGGTCAATATTTCATACAGTATTGCACCACCGACCATTTAATTGTCCTGTTTCATTTGCACTGTACAAGACCTAATTATAAGGACTTCATATAATGGCGATGTATTACAGTTGTAATTAATTACCCTAGGCAAATTAGTCATTAATGTTGCAGTTGGCAATCCAAACCCGACATCCAATTTCATTCGCGGTATCTTAACTATATCGTAAAGCAGAACGGTCGTAAAGCAAGGCTGCTATACCGTGAATATACCGTGAAGCTTCGATATATCATAAGAAATCATATAAAATAGTAAGTAACCAATCATAGTCAAAATGAAGAATTATGGTATGTTTGTCATAGTGTGAAGTGACCGATCAGGTGGAACAATTGTAGTACTGACTCCTTTCTGAAATATCATTGTTAAATGTCAGCTTAGACTGGTGATGGCATATTGTATGGTACTTTTCTTTACATCATCATAAACAACGTTTCAATGTGCTTTGGAAATTAAGGGGTGGGGGGGAGTTAGAACAGCGGTTATAACAGAAACAAGCGTCTCTAGCGTTCTTGTAAATTGTTAACGCGATCTTGTCCACGCTCTCTTGTTGTCTGTTTCGTTTGTGTCAGAACCGAAGCCTGCCCGGCGCTTAAAACACATAGCACTTAAAAGGAACGGTGTTCTGTTCTTCCATTTTGTTTTCGATATTAATTCACTTTGCCCTCCGATCTAACGTCGGCCGACAGTGGATTTAACGGGTCGTAGTCAAATGGAAGGTTTTTTTTTTCGAGACAGCGCTGTGGCTTTCCGCACGCACTTATTCCCGATGCCCGTAGTGACAAGAACAAGGATCAAGCATTACGGATCCGTGCCCTTTCCCAGTCTAAAGGAAAAGTGCCCCTGCAGATGAGGAGATTTTTACCCCAGGAAGATATCATTCCGTTAAAGAACACGGATATCAGGCGTGAGCACATGCAATCACCAGGTAGTGTTGCAGACTAAGTGCAGGGAAGATCACTTTTTATCACCACCACCCCTCACCCCAGCGTCATTTCGTGTGGAAGGAGAAAGGGCGAATAAAGAGATTTGATGGAAACTCTACCGAGAAATGTGCTTGTAACATGATGGAAGTGTGTGTGTGTGTGTGTGTGAGTGTGAATGTGTGTGTGATTTTACCCTTCTTTATTAGACTTTCTAAATTGTAAAGGCTACTTCTTTCCCTTTTTCACTTCTGTACATTCTACAGAGTCCTATCGTAACAAAAAAAAAAGGGGGGGGGGGTGTAACCGAACAGCACCCAACGCTGCCTTCTCTTTTAAGTTCAAAAAGTCATTTGGGTCAATTGATGTGAAGCCATGGGTAAAGTGAAGAAATGATCCAAGCCCTTGTTCAAAAATAAGCACCATTCCATCCCTTCGAGAATTCATGCACACATCCCTTCTTTAAAAAGCTTCACCGAGTCCAACAGTTAGTTAACATGACTCTCCACCGCTCATTTATTTGGGCTGTAACCAGCACAAATATAATTAGTGGCAGCTGATTAAAACTCAAGAGTACCCACACCGCTCGTTCACCAATTACAAGCTGTTGAAATCGTCTAAATAGGAGTAGCAGATATTCGGATTGAAATGACTGTGATCCACCAAATTGAAGAAGGAGAAATGGATCAAAGATCCCCACAGAGGGCTTGAAAACATCACTGGTCATGATGGGGATGTAGATCTCTGGTAAAACTGGCTGATGAAACAGAAGGAACTCTGATGTCCTGACTGAGAGCGGAAGCCAGAGATGGGTACACCACAGAAGGAATCTGTTCCCTAAGCGGGGACGGGGGAACGTCAGTTCCAGTTTTGGTAACGGTTCATTGGACGTTACCCCCCAGTAGCGGACAGGCATTTTAAGACTTCAGACTTTCGGCCTCGGATAAATAACTTTGAAGCTCACGAACTTGAAAGGACGAGCTTTTGACTCTTCCCCGACAGCAAGGTGGACGTCAAGATCCTAATTTGGACTTCTGTTTCTTCTCCTCCCTCTCCCACCCCTAGTTCTCCTCAAACATCCGAACTGATCACGGTGACTAATAAAAGCCTCCGAGGAGTTGAAGTCAGAACCCGAAATTCAAACTGGAGGGTAAAGATAGAACACTCCCATAAACTGAGAGGCCGGCTCATCTGATGCGCTTATGCCTTGGTCTGAGCATTCGTCCTTCAGCTCAAAGATTGGATTCCCCTTACCCCCAAGCCCCCCCCCCCCCTCCACCTCACCCCACCCCACCCCACCCCCTTCTTCTTTTCATCTCTCCGCCCACAGTCCTGGCAGCCTTCCATAAGTCTCTCTCTCCATCTTTCACAGTTACTCGCTCGTTCCGTCTTTCACCCTGGTTTTTTTTTTCTGTTTCATTGCTTCCATGGTAGCAAAAAAAAAAAAAAAAAAAAGTTTAATTTTGTAAAAGGTATAAAATATATCCTTGGTTAAAGCTCACTGCTTTACAGCGCGTACTGTCAGCATTGGAAGCTAGAGTATACGCTTTGCTTGTTTTATTTATTTAATTTTTTTTTTCTTCTTCTTCTTCTTCTTCTTCTTTTATCACAACAATTTTCACTAGGGACTAGAGAGGGGGGAAAAAAGCAGCTGTGTTATATGGAAGCATCTTAACAAAAGCCATATTCGGCCTTGCAAACTGAAAATGAGTAATAGTGTGGGCAGTGACAGAGACTTGGTTCATTGAGGCTGCTCTGCTGGGTATTGTGGCTTTACAAAAACACATCGACTGTACAAACTAGTTCAGTTACACAAGGTTTGTGACGTTGTGTGAGTGTGTGTGTGTGTGTGTGTGTGTGTGTGTGTGTGCGCGCACGCGTATTTGCTAGTGGGTGGGAGGGTGCTCATGTGTGACTGCATGTTTGTGTGTATCTCTAGGTGGAGGGATAGGTGTGCATGTGTGTGTGTGTGTGTGTGTGTGTGTACTGTAGTACGCATGGGTGGGTGTGCATGTGAGACTGCATGTTTGTACGTTTTTCTTAGGATGTGTGGGTGGACGGATGAGTGCCTGTGTGTGTGTGTGTGTGTGTGTGTGTGTGTGTGTGTGTGTGTGTGTTGGGGGGGGGGGGGGGGGGGGCGTGTATGTGCGTATGTGTGAGTAGATGTGTGAGTAGCAGGAAAGCAGATGCAGCTTTAACATGACATGTTTAGAAGTGAGCACATACACACATTCCTCTCCTCTTTCTGAAAAACAGCAGACTCACAAAAGGGAAGGTCATGAACAGAACTAGTGAGTCAGACAATGTTTTCTCCCCCCTGTGTCAAACAAAACGTTGGCCTTCTTTGACTAAATGCTGTTGAGACCATGCTCAATCAGCTAAATCTTATCTTTTCTTTTTTCTTTCTTTCTTTCTTTTTTTTTTCTGCAGTGGAGCAAATTCAAACCACACGTTGCTGAAAGATTTATAGGATCATGTAAGTTTTACGTCAGTGAGTGCGGTAATGGGTTTTAGTGGCACAACCGAAGAGTCATCGTGCATGGAGAATTGGAAAAAGAGTAACGCAACATCACTTACTGTAGTCAAAACGTCAGTTTTCCATAAAAGTTGCAGGTAGTCTTGAATTCTGGCCTAAGTTCTTCAGTAAGAGAATCTTTTAGAAAATCATTACGGGCTTATTCAGCGATAGGTACTTTTTTTTGTTTTTGTTTTTTTTTTTTGATAGAAATCCTCTTGAAGTTAGCGAACTGAAATAAACTGCTGATGTAATAAATGTTCGGGCTTTGGAGCTTTTGTCTCTCGTGCTCCTTCAGGTTTGTTTGAACGTAAAAGTCAATGGATTTGTAACAAAACTGTACATATTGAAACAAAAAAATGTGAGAGAATATATAGCCTATGTATTCTAAATGTATACCTCATAAAGAGGCATATGGGTTTTTAAACATGTGAGTTTTTGATTCAAATTGAATTGACTGGGATGGTGGATTAGAATGTTTGTTTTAGCCAACCCTTTGTCAATAACAGAACTGTACTGGTTTCGCCACTGGTTGTGTCTTGGCAAAGGATAGTTAAAATGGCGTTTTAAAAAGGAAAATGGAGCCGTGGAATATGTCTTACATTTTTATGTTTCAACCATCCTCAGATATGTTTCTTACCTCAGAATATTTCATGTGGATTCTGTGTGAGTGTGTGTGTTTGTGTGTGTGTGTGTGTGTGTGTGTGTGTGTGTTAGCTAGCGACCTTCAGACGTTCTGTCAGAAGCTAGCGCTGTCCAGTGGCAATAATCCCAGCCCTTTCTCCTAAGGCACTATTCTCACTTTTGACAGTATATTTACCATAGTTTACTTAATTTTGCGTGGTGAACTACCGCAACATTGGTCACAAAACTTGCACTGCACAGCTGCACCTGCACAAGTGAAAAAACACACACACACGCACACACAGACACACACACACACACACACACACACACATGTGCCATACATTTTTAAAAATATTGGCTACCAAATATGAGAGCTGTGCCTGTCGGCAGGGTGAAATTAAGTGGTCTGTGTGTAACAGGTACAGTGGTGACAGAGACGGACTTCACAGCTTGCTTGAGGGTGTCCTGTTCTCAGTTTGACAGTCAGCTAAGAGAGATTTGGTTGGCACCCTTCTGTCAAAGGTGCTAGTCAGCTGCATCGTAGAGCCCTAATAAATCACCAGGCATCTCTCCACGAGTCAGCCGCACACTCCTCCACTGATTAGGCCGGGAGACTGTCGACTAACTCGACAACGGACAGCAGGATGACGAGCAGAGAGGTTTGTGTGTGTGTGTGTGTGTGTGTGTGTGTGTGTGTGCGTGTGTGAGAGAGAGAGAGAGAGAGAGACTGAGGGAGTGAGGAGAGAGAGAGAGAGAGAGAGAGAGAGAGCAAAGTTGTCCCACTTCCCAGACTTCCCCAGCTCAGTGTGACAAACTAGGCATGTCAGCTAGCAAGATGGCAGCGGACGCAAATGCTACAGTCAATTAATAATGTAATAAATTGCTATAGCTAGGACCAAGGGAATAAAAAAAAAAAAAGAAATGGGAAAAAAAGAAAAAACAATATTAAATTTGGTTAGGTGTTCCTACTCATAGCTTTTCAGCTGTGAATACTGATATGATAAATAGACATTTATCATATAAAAAAACATCCATTTAAACGTGTTTCATTTCCACATCAGGATATTTTGCATTGCTTTGGACAGTACGTTTCTTTTTTTTTTTTCTTTCTCGTTTCCCTCTCACTCTATCTCTCTCTTTTTCTCAGAAGCAGTAACTTAAAATGTCATCATTGCTATGCTGATCTGTCAGAGTTTGTTTCTGGGGGCTTTTATTTGGTTTACAGGGAGAAAGAGGGAGAATATGGAACTGGACACTCTTCCAGACTAGGGGGGTGGACAGCAACCCTGACACAATGCTGACATTTCCAGCAAACCCTCTTAAATCATCCTTATTCTTGACACAAACAGAATAATGTGTGTGTGTGTGTGTGTGTGTGTGTGTGTGTGTGTGCGTGCGTGCACCCCCAAACACAGCTTATAATGACAGGCCTCCAGTTCCACAGACATGTCTTCTCTCTACAATTCCTCTAATGATGAATCTTCCACTTACACGATATTCCCAGCCCATAATAGCACACATGTCATACTAATTGGAATGATATGGTCTTCCTCAAAAGATCCAGTACGAATCCATGGTTACATCTACACGAGCAAAAGAGACAAGTCCCTTGGTAACCCAACAAAGAGACATCCTCCCTTCTTTCTCATAATAAATGTACGCTATTGTCAGGAATATGGGTAACCTTTTTTTTTTTTTTTTTGCTTCAATTGCTGTGTTTGCTTTAAATTGTGCCGCGGTAAGACAGAGTCTCAGTCTCACAACACACTCACAAAGAAGTTAAAAAAAAAAAAAGTGCAGTGTCTTTTACAAAACGAACGGGGTCAAATATCATTTTGTTGCAAGTTTAATTATTTTCCGCAAGACGAGGTACCTCTTTTGGTGCTATGCAGATTACTTTCGAGCGAGGTCTCCCTGTGGAAGATATGCAAAACGCATTAAAGGCAGACAACTCGAAAAATGAATAACATCTAAATGAGAATGACCTGCCTAGCAAGTTCAGATACAGGCGCTAGCCTAAGACATTAGCTTCAACCCGCTGCGGTAAATGATATGAAAATATAATTACTTCAAGCCACTATCCCCTGCAATAAAACCAGTGCAAGAAAGACAAGGGGGACTTTTCATCTTAGCCGGTCTAACGAGTAAGCCATTTTAGCGTCCTTTTTCAAATAGTGTAGAAAAATAGGTAATTAGTATAAACATATGATAGTGCTCTCTCCCTCTTTCTCTCTCTCTCTCTCTCTCTCTATCTCTCTCTCTCTCTCTCTCTCTCTTTCCCTCTCTCTCTCTATCTCTCTCTTCCTCTATCTCTTTTTCTTTCCCTCTCTTCGTCTGTTTTTCCCCCACTTTTTCAGCTGAAAATTGTACATTGGACCTATTTGTTCTCAAACTGCATTGAGTAACTAAGCAACAGGCAACAGATTTCAGGTTTAAAACATATGGCGAAAATGTCTGAAGTGATTACACTCACCATCCTGCACGTGCTCACAGACTCACAGTTAAAGACACACAGAGAACCGTCATGAGACTGAACTACCTCCCACCCACCGCAAAGTTTTCAACCCGGATGTTTCTACATTAAGCACACCTGAATGCAGTTATGACTGTATTCATTTAAGACACGTAACTACAATATGGCTTGTGTGGTATATTCAAGAGCTGTCTCGAGAATAAGAGACAAGCCATGGTAAAATGTGTTTGTCATTTGCAAAATCTACCTAGGAAGATGGAAACAGTAACATGTGACAAACAGAAAGTAGAGGAGATACTTTCGGTAGATTGTGTGTGTGTTGAATCAACACTGATAACTGCTTAGGCCTCTGTCTCTGTACAAAAGCCACATCTATTGAACAGCAACTGCACATCAGTCTGTCGAGATGATTGGCGGGAGTAGAAGCCTATCGCATTTTGAGGTAGGACCAAAACTGGTTAGACTTTATCACTGAAACGACCCAAGCATCTCCACGGTAGAGCTTTCCACAAAATCATTCACGAATAAGACACAGTGGGTTCAGTTTGAAATATTTGTGAAGAAAAGTCCCAATTAAAACTGCTCACTTATGTGATTTTTCTATTTATTCGTGCATTTTTTTTTTACATGACATAAAAGATTTCTCATTTCACCGTATTAGCCTAGACCTGACAAAATAATCCACGTGCTGGTAATCTCCGCGGTCAGAATAGCTTGCCTGGCCTTAATCATCGAATCATAATATCTTCTAGTCAACTGGCCCATTTCCCCATAGCTTTCTGGGCATGTAAACCTGTTTGCTGCCATGTGTCGCGCAAGGGATAAAACAGGACATTTAGATGCTTGCCTGCCTGCCAAGCATGAGCGCCGCGGTGCTCATAACAGCTTTGGCTGGACAAATGAATGCATTTACGCCTTTCACTACAAGTTCTCTCCAAAAAAAAAAAAAAAGAAAAGAAAAGAGAAGACCAAAACACAGCGTCCAATCAACGGCTTACCACTCGTCTGGGGTAGTCATTACAGTCCTGACTCATAGCTGTTTGCATGTAGAACTGGCACAGTATGTAACAGTCAGAACATAATGAGAGAAGGCCCAGTTACTACTGTGTATGACTGCATCTTCAAATTGAACCGAATTATGTTGTTAAGCCGCTTTGTAACAACACGTATTCTAAAAAAAAAAAAAAAAAAAAAGCGCAAAGCAAATAAAACTGAAATTAAATTGAATGGATTCTTTCTTTCAGTGCTCAAGCTAACTTGATGAAGGAAATAGTGGTGTGTGTTTTGGTTTTTTTTTCTCTCCCCTGTTTTTTCATCCGGTCGTTTTAACTAAATGACTAGTGCACGCGCATTTCGCTCTCGCTCAGATGGTCTAAATTCAAAAGTCAAAAGTACACGCATGACATGTCCGCCCTTAAACAAATACATTTCCGAACTCGTTACTTATGGAGCAAAATGTAGATTTGTCTGGAGACACGGATGAAAGGATCAGCATTCCAGGTATAATTCATCATTATTTTTCATCGCGCTGATAGAACAGTGTCATCGTCGCTCCGTCGAGCCGCCGCTGACATTAGTAATTGATGCAATCAGGGAAAGAGTGAACGAATATCGTGGATAGTCACGAAATTAGACAGTATAAACACGTTAGCCCTAAAGGGAAAATAAAAAGAACATCAGATTGACACTATCCTAGCACAAGTGCCTCCAGCACTCTCTGGGTAGATGGGAAAACAGTCAGGACTAAAAAACATATAGCTCTCAATGACTGAGAGCCACTTGATTTCTGTTACAGCCTTAGGCTGCTTATTCTTCTTCTAGCCGGCCATAGAACATGAAAGGCGGGTGCCCTTATGTTTTGTATTGCAAGCAAAAAAAAAAAAGTGTTGGGGGGGGGGGGGGGGGGTAGTCTCGTTTTGTGCTGATGTGGCTTGTGTGTTCAGCTTCAAAGTGAAACTTGCCACGTGGGCATTGGAGAAAAGCAAACTGATGAACGTGATTTTGATTGGCCGAGGCATATCTAACCACCGCGTGACCCTAACCTTGCAGATCTGTTTGCTTTTTTCAGGGACATGTGTGAACTGCAAGCCTTAGGCCATCAATTGGCTTAAGATGAGAAGTGTCTTCTCACTGTATTTTTTTTTTTCACCGTTTTTTTGTGTGTGTGCTGTATGTGTGTGTGCACACGCACGTGTGTGTGTGTGTGTGTGTGTGTGTGTTCTCCCTACCTCCAGGGAAATTTGGTTCATCCTCATCAAATCAATGCATGCGCAAAGTGGGAATTCAGAGTCTGGAACTGCCAGAAATACACAAACACGGCACAAAATATAGTAAATCCATAGGACCATATTGTATTAAAATCCTTCTTTCAGGTGTCGGGCCAATTAATTCAAATCCAAACATATGTGTTAGATCATTTAGGCTGCTGGCTGACTGCAGTGTAGATATTTATTCATTCATGCTTTACTGGTATTTTAGGTTAGAGAACATTGGGTAAAACGATATTGCTAGTACAGAAATCAGAGGAGGCATATTAGCTATAGATGTGGCGGGTGGCTTCTCCCTCACAGACAACGCTCCTTTAACAATGTCCAGTGCACCAAGTTTCACAATTTCTAGCAGAAATACGAGTGAAGGCTTCAAACCAAGAAACCTTCACACCAAATGGTTGGTTTTTCAGGGGGTTTGGGGGTTTTTTTGGAGATCATATGAAAAGCATTGTAAAAGCACTGTACTTGTGAAAGCTGCGATGGACTGGCGACCTGTCCAGGGTGTTGTTTCCCCGCCTTCTGCCCAGTGAGCGCTGGGATAGGCCCCCAGCACCCCCCAAGCGGTTTAGAAAATGAATGAACTTACTTGTGAAAGCAACCTGGAGTTGGTCACCTCCCGTGAAAAGTTTACATTTAGATTCTTGTGTGTGTGCGTGTGTGTAACGAAGACCAGTGATTAGTGAGTTTATGTTAGAAGACACAGTGACTCTTACACAGGCAGATGGTGAGGGCACAGTTTCAGAGTTGCCACAGAAAGCCTCAGAACAGAAGAGGAGGGAACGCTAGCATCTTATCCGGTTTCTCATCTGCCGGTTTTTCCGGTTTTTCAATTTCATAAGAGCGTTTCAGAACAGGTCATTCTATGTTGAAGGATTTTTATCCAGCTAGGCTGCGGGCAGTCACGCCGAGATTTTAAACGTAATGACATTGGCTATATACGAAAGCTAGAAATTTCAAAAGTAGCTTTCCCCGGGTCTACACTACAAAAATAAAGGTGTCTATAAACTGAGTTTTTTATTTTTTTTCTCTTTCTCTGTCCCCTATCAAACTCACCAGCGGTGACGGCAATGCAGAGCCCAATGTGATGTTCAATAGAACTTTAAACGATATTCCTTGAATTTGTAAAACCACCTTAATAATGATGAATTAGACCATTTGGAGCAGCTGCTTGCCTAGACTCAATGTTCCTTGATGTGAATGGGCTATTGACCTATTGCTGAAACAATAAATCTTACCTTTCATAGCGAAGGGGCCTTTCTCTCTTTCTCTCTCTCTCTCTCTCTCTCTTTCTGTGCTGAATCAAATATAATTAATATACCTATATCTGATGTATCATTGCAATTTTTTATTGTTATGGCCGAAAAGCCCCCACAAACAATATGCCAATATAGAACTGCTCTTGAAAAATAGCCATCTTCGCTATTTCTGTTGGAGACATGTCCGGCAGTAATTGTTCAAGACCTGTATTTATTTTGTGAGCGACCCATTGGAGACCGACAACGCTGCTCGCTTGCATAGTCTTACAGATTGAAACAAAACGAGTTCTTTTTTTTTTTTTTTCCCCTTGTTGGTTGTTTGCTTGTTTATTTTATTTTCTCTCTCTCTTTCTCTCTCTCAAGACAAACTGCACTGAGAGTTCCAAAACCTGAGTTGTAAGTCATTGATCCAAGCAATTCATATATTGTATTGCTATATTCATTTCTCTTGGCAAAAACTACAGTGTTCTTACTGTCGGTGCCAGCCAAAGAAGAGGGACGTGTTCTCCCCATGGATTTGTTCCTATTTCAAAATATCTTCCTATCTCAGCCAAAGGGGGGGGGGGGGGGTTATACTTGCCAGTGCTACCTTAGGTTTGCTCTGGCGACGTCTCTGGCCTGGTGTCATTTAAAGTGACTTTGTGGCAACAAAAAAAAAATGTTATTTAGATGAAACAGGTGAATTGAGGTGAACTGAAATGAAATGTGTGTGCGTGTGTGTGTGTATTTTATTGTTTTTTTTTCCCCGTGTAATTGATTTTTCCGTCTTTCTCTGATTTATGTAGCCGTATCCTCCGTCCATTGATTGACTTTATATCCGTGGCCGTGCCGGGTGACCCTTAGACCCCCTGAACGGTTACACCACGTGACTCTGGCCTCCCCGGATTATTTTTTGGATGTTGTTGCTCGATTTACTCTTTATTTTGTGTTTAAGACAGGCAGAGGGGGCTACAGAAGAATTTCTGTTACAACTTTATTCTGTGTTTAGTTAAATTACTTAATAAATAGCACTTTTTTCATGCCACCAATATTTAGGACATTAGTTTTGGCTTTTTTTGGGGGTGGGGGGGGTTAACAGTGTTACTGTTCCTGTCAACAGGGCCAATTTTTGGAATATTGCCAGACATGAAAAGGAACTTCTGATGGTATAACTTTCTGGAATCCAAAATCAAACTTTCATATCAACTTGAGATGCATTGCATATCGCTCTCACAGCGCAGCCAAACTGTAACACTGCGGTGGTCGGTCCTCTTTCGTATGCTGAAAGCAATCCTTTTTATTTATTTATTTTTTTTCTGTCAGAAATGAAAGTCAGTGAGGCTCAGTGGAAGTGATTACGCCTTTTGAGTTGGAAATCTGTCAGATTCATTCAAATGTCTCTAAAGTTTGGGGTCATTTGGAGCTGATTCAGCTCGGTCTGCATTAACATGGAGCAACATGTACAAGGATAGCCCTGTTTACCCAGGGAAGCGGCAAAACACCAGGCTAGCAAAATCATTAAGAGCCTGCAAACGCGTGTGTGTGTGTGTGTGTGTGTGTGTGTGCGCACGCACGCGTGTGTTTATGTATGAGGATGCCTGTTTTTTTTTTGCTTAATTAATACTACAGAGATCTCATTGAAGAGCTGGTCAAATGTGCCAACGCGTGAAAATATGACTCTTCCAGCCCTTTGTGAGGTTTTTCCGTTATTATTATTTTTAAACGTGTCATGGTCTATTTGTCATGTTTATGTTGAACTAGGCTTCTACGTCTAAAAGTTGCACGCTTTTGAGCACCGTGCACATACTACTTAAAGCAGAGGATTTTTGACATGTTTAATTGGACAGTTCGCCGACAACTTCTCGGTTCCAAGATGACCGATAAACAGATCTCGTTTTTCGTGCTTCCAATTAAGAGAATTTTAACAATAATCGGAGTAACCTTCTTGTTTCTGTGGTAAATACTATTGAATGGAAAAAACGTTCTCGGACAACAAAATAACATAAAAGCGTTCCTAAAAAGAAAAAAAAAATTGTATTTTGACAGATAGGTAATGCATTGCAGTATATAAAAATATAAAAAGGCTTCCCGTTTTCTAAATACTCAGTGCCCACATTTAGAATTCCTACAACGTAGCGCATTTCTTACTCCTGTCTCCACATGGTTATTTTTTGGATAAAATGAAGAAGACAAACAGTATTATACTTAAATCGAGTGTCCAGTTTATGTCTATAATTTTTGCTACGTTTGTTTTTTTGTTGTTGAAACATTATCATAGGTCAAACAATGGCTCAACCTCATTTGAATCAACAAAAACTTCAGTGCATGTAGATATATCGCCCTCTCCCCCCCAACATATGGTGACATCGGACATGTGTTAGGGCCAGAACTTGGCAGTCTCTCCCCCACACGTTTATATTTTGAGACTTGATTTGCGTCAATGTGGCATTACATGCTCATGCTCCAGTTATCATGCAATTCCATAGCTGTTACTACTCTGTCTTCAATTTAACGACCCCTTCTCAATTTATCAGTGACTGATTACCTAATCAGGAAGTAATTATGGGGACTTGTGGAAGGAGAATACAAGGCAGAATAATAACTTTCATTACGTCTCAGACCTAGGTCTGGGGGGTTGCGTTGTTTTAAGAATCGAAATTTGTCACGGACAAACCAATGAAAGTCAACTCGATTGGGGATTTGGAAAATTGGATCATTTGCGTATATACAAACTTCCATAGGCAATAAAAAACGAGCTGGCTTCCCAAACTCATATTTACTTGTTTCATTTTGGGGCTTTTTAAAATGACCCATAAATCCTTGTGAAGCTGAAATAATGTCTGAATAAGCGTCGGTTTAGATGCCTGCTGTCAAATGGTCGTCAGTTGCTTACATTTAGGCGAGCTGTAAACAGCTAGTAAACAAAAAATAAAAACAAGAAATATCAAAATATAGATTTATTGCACACTAGCAATAAGTCACAAGCAAATAAAGTATAACCTTTGACTTATATAAATAAAAAATAGGACAGAAAGTACATGTGAATGTTCCCATTCAGCAATGCAACGCATGCCTCATTAATGGCCACATAGCATAATTTTTCCACACGGTTAACTCTTGTTTTCTGGGGGGGGGTTTGTCCTTTCCACAAAATGACTTTGCATTTATCTCAATAAGTTTGTATCATGACGGCTCACCATCCATTGTCATGAGGAGTACACGTAAGCTTCTGACAAAGCAGTGGGGGAGGGCACGGGGCAGGGGGGTGGAATCTTTGGGCCATCGCTTGAGAAGACAGTTGTTTGATCCCTTCTTTCTTTCTTTCTTTCTCTCTTTCTTTCTTTCTTTCTCACTTTGTTTCGCAAGATTGGGTTTGTATGAAGAGAGAAAGGGGTTAAGGTTCATTGTAGAATCCGTTCCCTGGCTGAGCACTCATGTGTGTAAAATATGTATTTAGATGTCCTCCAAGTGTGAAGTAGGTCGGGCCTCTTCACGCCTTGTTCACGTCTGGCCATTAGTCAGGTTTCTCTCGGGTTCCTCTAGGGCCCCTAAGCTCACTGAATGGTAATGAATGCTTCGCTGTGAACGCTTTGGCACTTTCTCTCTCTCTCTCTCTCTCTCTCTCTCTCTCCTTCTGTCCACACTTTGTGATTAGGCTCAGACGGTAGATTCTGTGGCTGGTCTGGTTGAGCAGATAGTTTGCCTGCATTTTATATATCATGAGTAAGAAACACACAAAGCAAACGGTAAGGGAGTAGCACTGAGTTTTAGGGGTTGGACTAACTCAGACACTCTGGGACTACCTGAGTGCAACCATTAGTTGATTAAGTTGGCTTTTTTTGAGTACATGAGTCTGGTTAGGAACGCACACGTACACACGCACACACACTCTCAAACACACACACACACACGAACACGCACACATTTTTCTGCCTTTTTACCTAGAATCATTGAGATTCTTCTTGCTTGGAAATCAGCATTTCAGGGCAAAAATAAAGATACAATATCTTCTGTGACTTTCTGATTCTGGGACACTGACTATCCAGGAGAATATCACATCTTCTCAGAAATCCACATCTTCTCCACAGCCATGTTTTTGTTTCAGCTCAACATAATTGGGCAACAGTGGCACGACAAACAGCAAAGCTATTGGTTTAATTACATTTCCCAGTAGTGAAGCGGTAGCACTGCTATTTTCCAAATTAAATAGTTTTTCAGTTGTGAAGCTCTTTTATCGATCAAGTGGTGGGGTAGAATTGACAAATGCTATATCTTTTCATTTTCCAAGACAATACATACAGTATATATTTTATTGAATCAAGAAGTGTATTCTCTTTTGGTTGGGTTGGTATCAGCAAGTGTGGCTTGTAAACAATTCTTTAGTGCAGGAAAAGACATTTTTTCGACCACAGGGAAACTGGCTCTATGATACAAATTCAGAAAGACATCCACTATGTGGCATGAATAAGCACCTCTTACACCCCGTGCACACACACACACACACACACACACACACACACATTTTGATATAGTCTATATACTGTAATTTTGTGCTTGGAAAAAGATGTTGACTGCTTTACGTTGTAGCCCTTTTGAAGAAGTTCTTCCATTTTTTTTTATTGACAGCATGAACTGTGTGTAGGTGGGTGTTAAGTAACAGAACATTATTCGTCTGGTATTAACCACTCACATTTGTCCTCAAACAAACACACACACACACATACTTTGCAAAGTTGCCATCAGACGTGTTCAACACTGCATGGAGCCAGTGTATTTTGCCACTTTTCTTTCAGGACTGATGACTGATTCTAAATCAAGGTCAGGGCATCATCAGGCTATGGAGGTAGCTCCATTATGCTGATCCAGAATCAGTCCTTAACAGAGTCAAGCCTTAAAAGACTCGGTCCTTGAAAGCCTGTAATCAGTCCTCAGGGACAACTGGCAAAATATGAGAAAACCTCATCTTAATGACAGTATCGGTGATAATTCAGTCAATTACATCTATACCTGTGTTGTTTATGTTAAATGATTGACACCATTCTTCTTTGAGAGCATTGGGGAGCTAACGACACTTCTGATCAATGCGATAAATTTAGATTCATGTTTTGGCATAAACAGGGGCCATGACAAATTGGAATATGAGACCAATTGATTCTGGATGGGCTGGTGTGTGTGTATGTGTGTGCGTGTGTGCGGGGTTGTGTGTGCTTGTGTGTGTGTGTGTGTGTGTGTGTGTGTGAGGAAGCGATGGGAAGGTTAAGATGAGGCGTTTTTGGCTGGTAGAAGTATAGAGGTTTGTTTAGAGGACTGAGGATGGAGAAGTGCAGAGGGTTTGTGTTCTGAAGGAGATCTTGGGCTGGAGTCAATTGTTTGAGCAAAAGAGAGACTAATGTGATGGAAGTAGAGAGGGTGTACACATTTTTGTGTGTGTGTGTGTGGGTCTGTGGGTGTGTGTGCGTGCACGTTCGTGTGTGCTTGTGCGAGCATATGTGTGTGTGTGTGTGTGTTCGACCCCGCTCAGCGTTCCCTCACCCTGACGTGTCCTGATCAGGTCAAAGTCAGCCAGGCAATCAGGAAAGCACACAGTCAGCAGATGAGAGGCCCAGTCTCATCAGCACAGTGGCAGCTGCTCCCAGGGACCCGTAGGAAAAAAAAAAAAGGGTGAACATGCCAGAGAGGAGGAGAAGATGAGGAGGACGAGAGAGAGGGATGGACAGAGTGGAAACGTGACAGGGAGCAGTGATAAGGCACAAACAGACAGCTTCACGTTTGTAGCAGAAATAATCAACAAAAAGCCGTCATATTTTCTGCCACTGAGCCCTGGTATGTTAGAATGAAACCGTAAGTACAAAGTCAGACTCTTATTACATTGTAATTAACATGTTATTATGTATACATATGTATATTTTATATGACTGTATATGACTGTATATTAAGATATAATATTTAAAAGCCATACTGGATATCACTGATAAGTAATGTGGACACAAACTTAAGAGTACCTGCTTACTGGTGCAGTAATTTTAACAGACAGAGTTTAGGCCATGGGAGAGAGTATCAGACATTTGGATCGCAATGCAGGGAGACAAAGGGTCCGACTTAGTCAATTACCTCACGGGCTTCTGAAATACTCACTGAGTTTTTGTTTTTTTTTCCCCCACAATAAAGACTATGATGACATTTTATGATCTGTGATGTTAACCTAATTTCCGCTGTGTCAAATCACAATATTCATTATGCTTATTAACACAGAGGTCACTGAATGAAAAGACAGACAATCTGTTAAGTGAAGCATGATTTTTTTTTTTGGGTGTGTGTGTGTGATCTAAAGGGTTTTTTTTTTTTTTCAGATCAAGAGGTGCTTTTGGAAAACTAAATTTCATGACTTCAGGATAGGTTTGAAGCATTTGTTCAAATTTTCAAGTCAGAGCGCGTCATCCAGTGGCATGCACCCTACTGTGCCCATTTCAAAAAAAAAAAAAAAAAAAATCAAAACGGTAAGTGAAAATGACACAAAAGCATTGCATGTGATGCTTGATGAAGCGTGAAGAAAACAACAGGCACCATGCATCAGTGCATATACTCCAAAGAAATGCTGTCATTACACACATGTTACTATACTAGCACGCAGTACAAGCGGGATCACGTGCGCGATTTGAATTTACCTGTTTTTCTACAGAATACGTTTCACTGGCCTGTGTTCACGTTCCCTACTGGCCAGATGTGACCTGCGTGTACGTAACAGACATGCTAGTTACACGTCTCCGACACGTCTCAAGTTACTCTTGATCGAGGAAAAAAAAAAGTAACGTGATTAAAAAAAAAAAAAAAAAACAACATCCACCTTCCCTAAAACCACATGGTTTTGTCTTTCCTGGAATTTAATAGCGAGTCATTTCTGTTGGTACGTTTGACTCATTATCATACTTTTGCAATTGCTATCCAAAGTGGGTAGGATCCTCTTCCACCAGTTTCATTTCTGAAAACATTATTCATTTTTCCTCTCTCTCCCTCTCTCTCTGTACCCACTGTCTCTCTCTCTCTCTCTCTCTCTCTCTGCCCACTGTCTCCTCTCTCGGACACAAACTACTTTCCACTGCATCACTTAAAAGATCCTGCTCTCTGTCTTTCTCTCTCTGTCTTTTCTTCTCCTTTTGCCCTGATACCAGTGCCTCTTACAGAATCTAATCTCTCTCTCTCTCTCTCTCTGTCTCTCTCTCTCTCTCTCTCACACACACACACACACACACTCACACCTTTCTCTCTGAAGACTGAACTCCAACCCGTACTTCTTCTATGTATTTCTCCTCTTCCTCCTCATCCTTCTCTCAAATGACAATTTCAGCCGCTCACCAAGTCTGTGAACACACCACACCATCAACTTTCTTTTTTTTTTTCCTTTTAGGTACTAGTACACTGTGCTCCTCACCTCAGTCACGTAGGAGAACTGCTACTGTTTCTTACTGCCTCCGTCGCCTCCTCTGTCCCACTCGCGTCTCCTCTCCAACTTTCTTCCGTCTCTTTATTCTACAAAACCGTTCTCACCTCCCTTTATCCTCAATCTGTCATGTCTGCCTAGAGCTCAACGCCTTATCCCCTCCGCAACCCGACACCCTTCCTTCCGCAAGGCCGGGCGTTTTCGGCAGCCGCCCAGGGTTCTCGGGCGAACCCGGCTCCCGGAGTTCCGACGCTCTACCGGGAAAAACTCTGGGAACAGGAACAGGCTCTAATTACAACGCTCGCTGACAAAAACCTGACAGGTTTTCTTCCACTCTGTATGTATAGTACGGCGCTGATAATGGGTGCAGGTGTTGTACAAGAAGCTAAGCAGCTTGGTGTGCGTTCAAACGAATGCCAGGCTAAGCTGCGGAGACTGAGTCTCACACGCAGCTCATGATGCTTGACAAGAGACAAGGCAGGTAAAGTTAACATTTAATGTAAGCTTCTCGGAAAAAAAAAAAAAAAAAAGGCAAGTCCAAAGGCAACTCTTCACTTCTCTGCCAAAGATTATGCGGTGGAAAATAAGCGGGTATGAAAGAGATGCGGTTGCCTCGGCCGTGGTTGAAAATTGCATCGAACTTCATCGATTCTGGTCATTTGGGAGCCAATTTCTTTCTGCAGAGGAACGGACGAGTATTAACTGCACGGGAGATGCCGGAGAGGTACTCATAAAACGGTCAAAAGGAAAAAAGAAAAAAAAGAAAAACATCTCTTGCTGTAGATCTTCGCTAACATTTGTCAGCCTAACAAACGCGTTCCTTCTATTAAAAATGAAAAGCCGCAAAAAAAAAAATCCGCTGATAGCGTTATATAGGAATCTGCCCTTAACTAAACTGCACATGAAATGTTAAAAAAAAAAAAGAGAGAGAGAGAGAGAAGCCCTGCTGAGCTTTGGCATTTTGCTGCTGTTTATTCCCATGGCAACTCTATATTGGCTGTTTAAAGTCATGCATATGCAGAGATCTGTTACCTTTTTTTTTTTTCTTCTTCTTCTTCCTTGACAAAGCCTCATGGGAAAATTGGAAGCCTGTTTGGGACTTCCAGGTGTTTTTTTTGGTTTTTTTCCTCTAACAGGGTTCCTTTTTCTATTTGCTTTGTAAGAAATAACAATGGTGACTCTAGGCAGCTTGGCAGGCAAATCACATCTGACACAAGCAGACGCTCCGTAAGGAACTACAATCCCCACTCTCACCTCAACAGAATTAAAAAAGCACCCCCCCCCCCTTTTTCCTAGCACACCATATAAAACACAGAAAAGCCTTGTTTCTCTTGGGACCCCTCGTATGACTGAGTAACACACAGTACTGATGAGTAAGGGGACAGCAGAGGCTTAAAGTTGAACCAGTCCCCTCTCTAACAAGGGCAGACTGGGTCAGCCCTGTTTGTCATTTCAGTTGAATCAGATGCAAGTGGGTCACACTCTGATTCGGGCCATGGGGACAAGGCATGTAAAAATGACTTACGTTTAATGTTTTCAGCACCTGTAGTATTCAATTACTCTGCAGAGATGTTTCTGCTTCTTAAGCAGATGAGGGGTGAGGGGTGGGGCAGATGATGGGAGAGAGAGAGAGAGAGAGAGAGGGAGGGAGGGAGGGAGAGAGAGAGACAGAGAGAGAGAGAGATTTGCCAGCTCTCTGATTGTATTGTTGGGAGGCATGGCAAGCGTAAAGCTGGACTCAGACATAAGCAGCAAGGCCTCCGCATTGCGTCGTAGCTCTGGGAGAAGAGACAGCCTGCTCTGTTCACGCTGCCTGGCTAGAACTCGCGGTGTGCACCCGTCAACACGAGACCCCAGGACGTAACGCTGTTCCGGCACCAGCGCACCAGTAATGCATGTGTCAGTATCCTCTCTGTGCGTTTTCCTCTCTTCTTCACCAACACAAATAGTAGTTACATATACACAGTTATGTATAATCTTTTGCCATGCTTTTTTTTTTTTTGGAAGGAAAAAAGCAGGTCACGAAAGCAAATTTGTTTTTTTGGTTTTTTCATTCTTTTTTCCCTATTGGTTTTTCTGAGCATAATCCGCGTTTTAATGTTTCTGTGCTTGCATTCCATTCTCAACGTAACATTTTGGTTAGACCCCAATAAAATGAGTGTTTATATTTTTATTTATTTACTTATTTATTTTTTTATCCTCCCAAGCACTGAAGCCAGTCTATAGCCTCTCTCTCTCTCTCTCTCTCTCTCTCTCTCTCTCTATTATGTATCCAGCTTCTACCTATTATCTATGTGGTCCTGTTTCTGAAAATAGACCTATTTAATGTGTCCTGTGTATTACAACTGCATGGTCCTGATAAGCTAAGCATACATCCTCTACCGATCACTCTCTGTATTCAGCCTAAAATGGCTACTTGGCCATAGCTAAAAATTCTTGTGTTTACATCTGCTCTGAACTCAGTTCAAGCAAACAGCATCCAGTTGTTATTTACATTCTGTTGAAACAGTATTAGTAGAAAATACAACAGAGACTCAGGTAAACTCCTTACCTTTTGACTGAGTATTCTTCACAATCGTTTTACAAGTGTAGACCTCAACGGAACATTTTTCAATGACTAGCCTTTATGGCGAAACAGCGCAGATTGGAGGGGGGGGGGGGGGGGAATAGGACTAACCATTAGCCATATTTCAATGTTCATGAACAATCTTTTTTTTTAAAAACAAAATTTGTTTCTGTTTCATTGTGTTTTGTATCCGTTGAGGTAAAAATGCTACTTGTGTCCCAGTGAGAAAGTGCTGTTTACATATATTACACTATAAATCATAATTTTCCTTTTTCCCTCTCTGAGGAAACACATCTAGGGGAGGGTTTTTTCCAATGGAGAACTTTCACGATAGGATATCTGCGCTTAGTAAATCTTTTTTCCAATGATGCCATTAACAATGTAGCTCTCTCATGTGTCTGGCTGATATAGTTACAAGCCAAGATATCAATAATGAGTGGATTCATATGTAATTTTCTCTCTTTCCTGTGCCTTGGAAATTGAAAATCAGAGGTCAGACTCAGTTACTAACCTTCTGTCCGAAATAAGACACTCCTGTCCCATCTGATGATTTTCTTAGGTGAAACTGTTGCATCATAATTGCTGTCCTTTACTGAAATTCAAGTTAAGTGCCAGTTTTACCGGTTAAATAAAAAAAGAAAGAGAGAAAGAAAAAAAGGGGGGGGGGGGGGCGTGTGTTCCATGTCGTCAACAAAGCCAGTTAAAGCAAGAAAAAGCAAGTAGCAATTTCTGTTGCATTCAAATAGCATCTATGAATACTGATGGCATGTATTCCACACCTTCCCGCCAGTTCTGCCAGCATCAGCCTCTGAGAGTGGCTTTGATGTTGCTGGTGTTAAAAAGCAGCAGAGTCTCAAGACCCCTTTGATTGTAAGAAATATACCGGTATGTTTGGTATTAAACATCTGTTAGCGATTTTGCGCTTTCTCCGTGGGGAGGTACCGTCTTCCGTTGATCCATAGCTTTCGTTTCGTTCTCTCTCTCTCTCTCTCTCTCTCACTCTCTCTCTCTCTCTCTCTTTCACACAAACACAAACACACACACTTAACTTTCATCTTATTAATATGCTATTTGCTTCTGAAACGAAGAGAACCATCTTCAGGATTCATTCATTCATTCATTCATTCATTCATTCAGTCTGTGGAGTAAAAGGCTTAGTCAGTGTGTGAATGCAAGACAAAGTCTCATAAAAAAACCAATGTTATAACCTAACATCATGTTCTCTCCATCCCATTTTCATGTTGCGTCATGAGGAGAAGGTACAGTACACAGCTAACAAGGTAACAAGCTCAAATTGGCAAACGTCAGTGTGCAATACTGAAGCTGACTGCAACAAAAAAAAAAAAAAAACAGACCACCGACAATGAAGCTATCATCAATTGCACGTTGCCCCACAGGAACACAAAGGCACCCTGTACATTTCCTGCTTTTTGTGGTTCGTGCTGTACCCAAATTATTCTCAATCAGGAACATTAAGAGTCAGGGCAGTCCTTTCCATATAGGACATCGTAGGAGGTTAGGGCATGTCTCCAGCAGATTAGGAGTCAAAACGTTCTCTGGCTGGCTTTGGCCACATGGTTAATGAACATTCTTCGCTCCTGCATAAAATGTGAGGAGTAAGGAGGAGAACTGACTTTCAGTACATCCGACAAACACGTCATCCAAAGCTGGCCTCGGAGTCGGAGACGGATCAGTTTTCCAACGAGGAGGCTTAAGCTGAAAGCAGCTGGCTCTAACGCTCAGCGTCATATCCTCAAACGGGAATCGCGTCGGTAGGACCTGCAGCTGTGCTAAGCCAATGACAAAGTCTGGATCAGCCAATGGTGCTACTGTGATCAAGTCTAGTGAGTGATATGGACATATCGTATAACAGTCAATGCACCTTTCAGATGTCCTGGTTCTTTTCTGTGTGGCAAGCCATTAGATGAAGCTAACAGAAGCTCTTCTTTCTCTGTAAGGCACATTCTGCCGCTGAACTCTAAAGTAACCATTACCGTTTAACCCCATGAGTGGGGAGGGATGTCCAAGCTCCTCACTATGACCAGAAATAAGCAGTTTCTGCACTGAAAGTGGGGGTGAAGTAGAAATCAGCTAGCAACCGCTTTGTGAGGTGAAAGCCACCTTGAAGTACAAATCAGTGAATGCATCAATAAATAAAAAAATGGCACAAAATCCTAACTATTAACCAATAAACCCAAAATATGCATATACTCTGCTGTAGCAGTCATAAGAAGCCTGCCAGTCCTTGCCATATTTAAGGGAGGTACTTTTGTTTGATGAGTCATGTTTCAACAACTAACTAAAGTCACAGAAAGAGGTATTTGTTTTCAAATATGTATGGTACGAAAAGACCACGTGCTTTGGGAATTATTAGGTTTATGGCAGTTAGATCCAAACATACATTTCTGGAGTAGGTCTGAGTGGACAAGAGCCAAATGAGTTCTTGTGAATCATTTACAGAACATCACATTCATCTGAAAGTAACACAAATCTGTGAATGATTCAGTGAACAAGTCTTTCTGGTGAGTTGAGTCAAATTCTTTTCAGTCGCTGAAAGGAATCAGTGCCCACAATGTCCATGACTGATTTACATGATAGGTTATGTGTCAGTTTTTATAATCCACTGTTGATAAATCTGCATATCTACCCCCTCCCCAGCATACAGGTCACCTTCTAATCAGACTTATAATCCTTTATGGGTGTGAAAAAAAAACAGCAAGGCCTTTGGAAAACTTCTTTAGATCAAAACCTCTCTGGGTTTTCTGAAATGAGGTTACTTGTATTGTAGTTTATGTTGTCAAATGTCACAAGCTTGCACCAGAGAAGGGTCTTTTTTTTTTTAGACGTAACTTCGCGTACTGAACCTTCATGTAGTGAAATAATGTGCTTTTTCAATTTATCACTTACATCTACAAAAAAAAAGAAAGAAAGAAAGAAAGAAAGAAGAAATGTGAAGGTGTCGAGCTTTTAAATAAAAACTTTTGATTAAACCTAAAAAAAATTAAAAAATCACCTCTCGTGACTAATCCATTTCGGACGACCGCATTAACAGTGGCACGAGCGCAAAGCAGCAATCCAGACAGGAAAAATAAATGTGGCAATCAAAAAAAAAAGAAAAGAAATAAAAAAAAAAAAAAAGAAAAGAAAGAAATGGGGTCTTCGTTCGCTTTCGTCTTTTTCTTTTTTTTTTTCCGGGCACAGTTCCATCATAGAATAATTCTACCACTTATGTGAAGAACCACCTCTGATGATAGGAGCTGAAGCCCTATTATGGAGCCATCAAGTGCCCTGTGAGTGATGTGAAACAATTAAACTGTGTTTTGGCAGCAGAGAGCAAAGAGTCTCTCCTGGATTGTTTGCATCAGTGATTGTGGGTGATTGACAGCGAACAGGCGGCAATGCCACTCATCAGAGGCCTCTGAGGGAGCTAATTCGCCCATCACCGTCTCTTTTCTAACGCCGACTGCCTCTCACATCTGACTCTTTATCTGCAAAACAGATCAACTTCACATGCGGGGGGGGGGGGGGGGGGGGTTGAACAAAGGCGTGCTCGCTCGCTAAAGGCACACACGTTTTTTTTGGGGGGGGGGGGGGGGGGTTGGCTAATGTATTTTGTCTTATGTGGCAAAATTAAGAACCAGAAATGGCGGTAACCACACTGAGGACGGTACGCATATCTGGACGTACTAGACATTTTCCCTCCTCACTGACTTTCTCATCTTATCTTTCTAGAAATCCCCAGGCTCTCATGTTCTCTCTCTCTCTCTCTCTCTCTCTCTCTCACAGAGGCAATTTGCCCGGTATTGTTTCTGGGAGGGTAGGGAATTTTTTTTTTTTTTTTTTTTTTTTGCCTTGGTATGTTTAGATCCATTAGCTTTGCAGTGGAATCCCTTGCCGACATTCAATCCAATCTCAGGAGGAACTCTGACCTTGTCGTAATCCCACTCCAGTAAGGGAGACTGCACTCTGGGCCCGTACTCACCTGACGTCTTCGCTAAGTGGAGTTTCACCACCCAAAATGAATTGCTCTCAACATGCAACTCTCAACAATCCCTTGGTAAAAAAAAGAAAAAAAAAGTCACCTTTAATTTGGAGATCTGAGACATTGCCCTCTTAAACGCAAGCTATTAGTAGATTAAATATTTAAAAGATGGGCCTGTATTGTCTGTTTTGTTTTTTTTTCTTTTCTTTTCCTCCTGCAGTGAGACTGCATGTCTGTGAGGTCAGTCTCTCTGTTTTGTCTACCCAGCTTTCACTTCTGTTAAGGCCTCATGGTTGGAAATTCTCATGAATGAGATGACTGCGTGCTAAAATATTCATATGGTGACACTGGAGAAAGGAGTAGATTACAAAAACCGCTGTCAGTTTTAAAGGTGCGTGATGTGAGATCAAGCAGAGACCATAAAAAAGTCTCTGAAAAGGATTATTGTTCTCTCTTTCTTTCTTTCTTTCTATCTATCTTTCTTTCTTCAATGTGATTCATTCAGTGAACAGTCTACACTCTACACAGGGTACATTCTGAACCCTCCCACGCTCTTCTGAGTTCTCATTACTCTTCCCTGTGCTTACACTTTTTTTTTTTCTCAGGAAAACAAAAACAAAAACAAAAAAACAAATCTGTAACCATGACACTTGCGTACCAAGCTGGAAAGCTGGAAAGCTGGTCAGCGCTATTTCATCTCTGAATGTTGTCACGCACGGCAACTGTGATGCATCTTCACGTCCCGCCTTTTTCTAATTATTCACATCTTTAGAATATGTCGGGAAGGACTGAAAGGAAGCACTTTCAGCCGATGCTGTGTAACTGTTCTTCTAGCCAAGAGTAGTGAATGACCGAGGAACGGAGAAACCTGAGAAACTGCGCTTGCCTTCTAACTCCAAAGGTAAAGAAGCTCACTTTTTCTTTTTTTTTTTTTTTTGAAAGCTAATTTCTAAAAGCTAAATTCTCACAGTCTGCTAAGAGGTACTCTATACATACAGCCTTCCAAACCGGGGCTATTCAGTTAGTTTGGAATGGGGGCCAGTTCTTGAGAAGGATCCCAGATGAGGGGCCTGAGAAATCTGGCTTGAAATATGAGTCAACACATTTACAGCGACAGATACAGTAAAGCACAACGACCACATATAGGAGTGCGTGTTTTGGAGCGCGTGGAAACTTCAGTTATTTTGTTTTTCTAACTTTTTTTTTTTTTAAGCAATAAGTAGGCCACGCAAAGTGCCGGTGCAAATTACCTCGCGGGCCGGACCTGGCCTCGGGGCCGCCAATTGAATAGCCCGGTTCTATACATACCAGAGCGTGTTTTGGTTAATTAAGACAAGAACAGCTGAAAACAGGACAACCATAGTATACACGTGCCAGAGAACAGGTTGAGGAAGATTGGGCCACTGCGCTGCAGTGTTCCCTTGAGTAATTCAGTCAAATCAACATTATGTAAGTAAGAGATTTTAATACTTTCCTTGAAGATTTAAATGATTTATATGTTGAACATCCTCCATTGACCTGAAGACAAAATGAGAACATTTATGGTATGAAATGTAACAGATTAATAAAAGGAGTTTCCATAAGCTGTGAAATGCTTTACTCATTACTTTAGTGTAAATACCATTTCAGCTTTACTAAAAGAAGAAAAAAACAATTGATTTTTCCTGTTCTCCTCTCTTTCCGTTTTTTTTTTTCCTGTGAAGGTCCAAGTCTTACAGGATATGAATGACATCCCCTTGGGAGCTGCCACAAAAGCAGCAAAACCTTGAAATCCCTGTCCTTGTCAAACTCAGCACTGCTCGATACTGTTCTCTCTCTCTCTCTCTCTCTCTCTCTCTCTCTCTCTCCCTCTTCCTCTCTCTCTCTCTCTCCCTCTCTCTCTCCCTCTCTCTCTCCCTCTCCCTCTTCCTCTCTCTCTCTCTCTCTCTCTCTCTGTCTCCCCTCTTTGCTGTCTCACACACAATGTTGTTTTATTATCAGGATATTACTCCCTACGGTACCCTACAAAGCCGTGGCCCAATTCTGCAGGAACACATATAAAGAGAAGCCTGTTTGTATTGTCATATCTACAAAAGAGCCATGTAACTGCCTCACTCTCCCTTTATGTCTATATGGTCCTTGGTCCTGACAGTACAACTTTCACAGCATTAGAAAAGGCCTGTGTTTTGTGTAATTACAAGACAATGACATGATGGCTCCCATTATATACTAAATATGATATCACAGAACTTCATGTCACCGTGGACCCATGACAAAGAAAATGCACATGGCCTTTCAACATTATTTGTAGAGCCTGTTATCAATCAGCGTTAAATGACAAACAGAAATTCGTATGAAAATGAATCTTTTTTTTTCTGCTTCTTCTTTTTCTTTCTTGCTTTTTTTTTTGTTTTGTTTTGTTTTTTGGAAACCTTGTGTTAGGATTCTTCCCATGATATTTTCAGAATCGTAGCTTTCAGTGTAATGTGTCGTTTACTATAATTGTATTATTTTCATTTTAATAATCTACGGAAGTGAGGAAATTTGATGCAAATACCGAGACGTTTTGCCCACAGTGGAGCAGGAATCCAGGAAAGCGGATATCTCTGATGCCTGCGTGGTCTGTAGAGATCCTTAGAGAAATGGAGATACTTTCATAGTCTCTATTGTTTGTTTAGCTAAAACATTGAACTTTGAGTACATTCCTTTTTTTTGCTAGCGAGATCCAGTACTCCTAGACATAGGTTATAATAAAAAAGAAAAAAAGGAGAAAATACATATTGATTCATTTCACTGCCGTGAATTTCTACAGAGCTCTTAAGCACAGCTCTGCTCCCTCTCTGGCCAAGAATGTTTCCCTCCAAACCGGATAGGAATCTCTTCTTCTTCTTCTTCTTCTTCTTTTTTCTTCTCAAAAAACCGCAACACTATATAATTTGAGTCTCCCAGGGTACTGATGAGATGAGAGAAAAGAAGAATATATAGTCAGTCTCTGTGTTAGATTTCTTCAAACTCCCAAGCTAAGGAGACTGAAAAGAGACGGGTTTCTGTAAGCCTCTGAAGATGATTGGATAAAAAGGCTATGAAGGAGGGAATGGGGGGGGGGGGGGGCTTCACGACGGACTTGAAGGAACCAAAGGAAACTTCAGAATGGCATTGAAGTAAGACCCCCGCGGACTTAATCTCCCATCGCCCGAAACTGGGAGACATCTCGGACACAGCGCTTCAGAAAGAACGAGGAAACCGATTTTTAACCGCGCACCGTCGCTCGGCCAATGCGTCCTGAAGCGGCCACCTGCGAAACGAACGGTCTCTGGAAAGTTTGGGTGATGCGCGGCTCTTTGAAAATAAAAAAGAAGTTTACAGGAGGGCAAACTTTGCCGTTTTGTGTCCAGCCTCCAGAGTACACCGTGACGCTGCAAAGCTTTATCTCGTTCTGCAGATTGTTAAATTATTAAGTCCTATTATGTGTGAGGTGTGACCTGCAAGATTACTTCCGTAAAGCTACCTGTGAATGAGTACAGCTTTTCATTAAAAGAATTGGATCTTGTGTTTGTACCGGGAGGAGGAGGAGGCAATCTATGGGACATGGTGAAAAGTAAATTTCTCATCTCTTTAATTTTATGATCAAACTGGTCAAACAGTACTTGTACAACTTTACACAGTCAACCAATCTGTGGGCCAATAGTCAAGGCTACATGAGATCTGCTTTTAAAGAGGAGAAAATCAATGTTTAATTTCCACCCGGCTCTTGTTTGTGGGTTTTAAGATCAAGTTTGTCCTTCAAATATCCTCAACAATAAGCCCGACACACGAAAGGGTGTGTGTGTGTGTGTGTGTGTGTGTGTGTTTCTGTGTGTGTGCGTGCGTGTGCTTGTCTGTGTGTGTGTGTGTGTGTTAAAAGAGATTGGCCAATGAGAGATTTTCTTTAGTCCCGGCCTTGCATTATTTGGGTATGAGATGGAAAAAAAAAAAATAAAAATCTCGTTTTTAACGTATTCTCAGACATCACTGACCTTGCGTTGCAGGGTCCTTCCCGGCAGCGGAGGTTGCGGCTAAAGCAGGGACTCTGGGATGTTTTAAGACTTTGCCCTTTGAATGCTTTTCTGACAATAACTCACAGGGTACCACACCATGAGGTCACTAGCATTTAATTAAAACAGTTTATGTCATAATAGAAATTTATAACGATAAAAGTCAAAATTCAAAGGTCACTGCAGAGGCATCTTCCTTATAGAAAGTTGTCCACTATTAGTCTCCGTGTCCCCCCCACCCCCCACCCCCTCCTTTGTAAAACAGTTTTTATTGGATTTGCCCACCCCCACCCCCAACCCCCCTGTGTTTTTATCGATTCAGATTTGCTGAAAAGGACAAGGGCCCTACAATGAATTTAAGATCATATCTCACATGAATATCTGCCTCAAGTGTTTATTTTGTCAGTCCTTTTTGCATGTAATGATTCGGGAAGATAAAAATCACTCACTATTCCGTTTAGGAAATCAATGCCTTGGCTATACAGATAAGAAGCAGCTAGACACAATTCAATGAGTGTAATTTTGGTGTCGGTCACCTTTTCCCCCTTCTTTATTGAATAATAGTTAACAGTCAAATCCAGTCTGAAGGCTTTCTGATGCCTTAAAATAAAGGACATGTCAGCTCTCTACGTTAGCAAAGGCTTTGGAAAGCTCAAATCCAATATGCTGTCTGTTATCTTCCTTGCTCAGACAAGGTAATGTTTCATGTGTCCTCAGTTCAATTTCTATTCATATTTATGACTAAACCATTCATATTCCACGTTTATTTATTTTAAATTGAGGTCATATTTTGATGGACGAAAAGCTCATGAGAAGCTCAAAATACATGTAAAATTTAAGAAAAAGAAAAAAAAAGCTATCCTTTGCTTTAAAATATAGTCCTATTACTTCAAGACAGGTGAAGATTTGGAAATGTCCATTGGCACAACTTGGTTATGAAACATGAAAAAAATGGGGGGGTAGGTATTTAAAATCCGATAAGGCAGTTAGTAAGAACTACATGTCATTAGCATAATCACCTGTGAGAGCTGAATGTGAGCCTACAGTGGGGCAGACCATGCTAAACAAGAAGAAACACACTAGATTCAACAAACCTTCAGCAGAGTTCAAAGATCACTTCTCTAATTAGCCCCGGAGTTTCTATGGAAGAGTCTGCAGTCCAAGCCTCTTAGATGCTCTGCTTGTTATGGAAGCCTTGACTTTGGATGGAGAAGATGAAGTTAGAGGTTGGGACGTGGATGAGGTTGCCTGACTCTCATTCCCGCGTGATGACTGAGAATGTCAGCCATTATTAAGCAACACAACACAGTTTGGAGCCAAAGTAGTCCTACAAATCCATTCCTTCACAAACATCATTCCAAAAGTTATCCCTTTGTATCAAACAATCTTTATAATGCTAATTACTCTAATACGTTTTCTCCAAATCATCTCAACAAACAGCTGACACTGAGCAGTTGCATGTACACATAATGATGTGGATCCTATTTCACTGCAAAGTATAAGAGCAATGTTTTGTTTTGTTTTTGTATGAAAATGATTGTTCCTGTTTTTCGTTTTATGAAGTCAACGTGTATCTTTTTTTTTTTTTTTTGGTCGTAAGTTCCTGCGGGTTCAGAGTTCTGTCTACCCTGAGGGCATGCCTTACAGAAAGCTAGAAAAATTTCTCCCAGAGGAACCTAGAGTTCTCTGAAAACAAAAACTAAAAAAAAAGCTTTCTTTTTCAACCTTTTATGAGGTAATGTTACAACAGCAACAGTGAGCTGTATTATATATATATATATATATACACACACACACACACATATATATATATATTATATTAATATTTTATTTATTTATTTATTTATTTATTTTTACCTCCCTCCTAAATCCAGTCTTATTCTCATGTTCAATACATAAATGATTTGAAGTTTTAGCCACATCAGATACAGCAGTGGGTAAAAAGTCATAAACAACATCAATGGCTCTAATGTCACATTACATAGCCTTACACCAGTCCTTTTACACATTGCTTCTGTGGGCCGTTCTCATTTTGTTACTGATCAGATTCACACAATATTAAAAGTGAGCAACAGAGATGAATTAACACAAAGCATAGCAAGCTTAACCAAATGAATTCATGATTACCACTTTGAGTCATTAACCATGAGCAGCCAAGAAATGAACTCTCTTTGTTGCTCTTTTGTGATCTTGTTGTCGAAACAGCTGGAATCCTCAGAATAAAAACGGTTGAGGTTTTCCAACAAACGTTATGATTGTCTCTAATTTGTCTCCCTAATTGTCATTTAATAAGTGTCGCCGCAAGATTTCTCATATATGGCTCATCTGATGTGACCAGAATTTTTTTTTTTCCCTGACACTTGAAAGATAGAGATAAACCAAAACCCTGCTCACTTTCAGCGTGAAGTCATGAAAATGAGTGTTGATATATTAGGGTCTGTAAGAGTCTGTTTTGCAAATGGTTACCTCTGCTACTTAGTTACTTTTGAGTGATGTTCCAGTCAAGGCATTGATGTTGCAAGCGTTCATGATGGTAGATAGAGGCAATTTTCGTATTCCAATTTTGTAATTTTCACACGCTAGTCAGAACCACTTGCCAGAGCGGCATCAAACTTAACTAGCACTCGCGTTCATTTGTTTTCATGGCAAATCAAAAGCCACAGGTGCTGTAAATTTCACTGCCAACGTCTGGCAAAAGCACAGCACTGTTTCCAAGAATTTTCAGGGTGTTGGAAAAGTCCTGTCAGAGGCAGTAATTTATTCTAATTGCAACCCCTGAATGTCTAAGCAGGAGGCCACAGATGAGTCTTCAGCTAGTTAACAGTAGATTCACTCCCCTCAGCCATACGTACATGCCTAGCTGAGTCGAGACAGACGGAACTGAATGATACAATGTAATTAATCAGATATTCTAAGATACATAGTTAAGGGGGCAGAGAGGATGAGGGGAAGAGAGAGAGAGAGAGAGAGAGAGAGAGAGAGAGAGAGAGATTACATTCAAAGATAAATGAAGTCTCTAATCTATAAAGATTTTTTTTTTTTCCTCTTTCAGATTTTTTTTTTTTTCAGTGTGTTCACAGTTTGTGCAATATTGGGTCATTTAATTAGGAGAACTGTAAATTAGAACAGCTCTAATTATTTCACCATATGAAGAGGATAAGACACTGCAGGAAGCCAATTACCGTCAAGACTGCGGTCTCTCATTACGAATGTTATAGAACATATTGTTTGACTAGAGAAGGACTCAACTCCTCGTCGAATTGCGAAGATAGCTGTGGTCTCTTTTTTTTGTCCCATTAGGCTCCCAGCTTACATTGAACTTGTGCCTCCAGACAGTGTGTCTGAACATGTGAGGCGGTGCTTTTTTTTTGTTTGTTTGTTTCAGACTATAGACTGTTGTAGTGACATTTTTTCAATTGTTATAGCAGTACTTCCAACAACAACAGAAAAAAAAAGCCCCAAAGAAACTGCATGTTGCACATCACTTGTGTACAAAAACAAGCACACACACCCACACACACATCCACACGAACACACACACGCATATACGCCCGCACACTTGTATAACTTCACCGTTTACCTACGCACATGCAGACAACGCAAGCTGTCTGTCTGTTGTTGCTTTCGATTTGTTTGTTTGTTTTTGTTTCATTTGCAGACAATTACTCCTTATTTTCCATGATCAGCGAAATCAAAACTTCTTCTGACTTCAGTTAAAGTGTAACAATGAGAAAAAGTCGAACCACATGAGTATGTGATCCAAATAAAATTACAAGGGCCCCTGGAATTCTGCCGACTGCTAGCGCGCTTCTTGACAGGGGCCCTTTGTGCTTTGGTTCATGCCCACAAAAGACCCCTACAGAAATCACCTGACCCTGACTGGAATACTGAATTACATCTCAGTGTATGAAAATGCACCCAGGGATTCGCGTTAACAAGGAAAGCGAAGCAGACAGAGACCATGTATAACATAATCTTATGCTCGGCATTAACAATTAAATAACAGATGCCGAAGGGATTGCTCTGAACCCTCCCAGCGCCTTACGAGCTTCAAGTCTGTGGAAATGAAGTGCAGTGGGGGGGGAAAAAAAAAAGAAAAGAAAATGGAAAAAAGAAAAAAAAAAAAGGGAAAAGGTCTGTTAACCCTTTCTCCTCCAGTGTGTGTTTCACTACAGTTTCTCCAATAAGGATTATTTTAGATATCTTCCCGGGTTTTGCAAACTTGATCAAACTCATCGGGTGATTGTCAAGCCGCTTGACTGATTGATGCAGCAGGCGTTGTGGAGCAGGGCGTGGCATAGAATGTGTAAGGCCTGCAAGGGTACGTTTAGGAAATACTATCATAGACAAAACATGTGGGAACCAAACTGGTTTCAAGCTGTAGGTTTGCGTCAGTAACACACAAATGTTGAATATTAAAGTAAAAGAGAATAATTAACATGCTAAGTGCCTGGTTGCATCATTTTAAGAAAGCACAGGGATAAGAGATATTAGCCTCCATTCCAAATGGTAGCAATGGGAAGAGAAATAACAGTAAATATGGAAATATAACGAAACTTGCTCTTTTTTTTGCAATGAATGAATGAATTATTACTTTAAAACATGCTGTTGGCAAGTTAAGTGTTTGTAAAATTGAAACACTTGATTAATGTTTGCAGTAATCCCGCTAAATTTCTGTTAAATGTGTTCCATGAGAGCACAGCATTAATTCTATAATTACGCTAATCTACAATATGCTTAACGGACGGATCCCAGAAATGCTGTATGTGTTGATTATTTATTAATGAATCAGGTTGAGAAGCAGAAATGATGGGGTGTGAAAATACGGAGGAAAAAAATATTGATACGCTTGACTGCATCAGGAGGTTCTTGCGTGGTTAAGTTTCACAAGTTTAATTTATTTTCACTTTCTTTTTTTTTTATCTGTTGGGCCATGAGAAGAATTCAATTCAAGTACGCTTTAAATTTCAAATACGTCAACCCGTTTACACATGTCATCGAACCATCGCAGAGCGTTGGCTGTTCCAGTTTGTCTAAATAAGGCCACAGTCACGGACTTGTTTGTAATACCATCCCCGTGTGGTCTCTGAGCTGTTAATAGTCCGTGGAAAAAAAAAACAAAAAAAAAGACACTCAGGTTCACGGGTCATTCCGGCATGTTCTCTCCACCTTTCCCCCCTCCATCTGTTACCGTGTGGCATTGTGACAGGCTGTTGCACCTTGAGTGGATGTCCTGCAGGAGAGAGGGACGAAGCGGTGATTGGACAGGCTGTCTACGCATGTTGGTGGGTTTCTCTCTCTCTCTCTCTCTCTCTCGCTCTCTCTTTAAAATAATTATTCATTTCAGAGATTATGTGTGTGTGTGGGGGGTGGGGGGGCGCAGATTTGCTTATTTTACGTCATTAATGTGTAGATTGGTGGAACCTCCACAAAAACGTCGTGTAAAGATGTTCATGTCCTTCATGTCACTGACATTCCTGTTTTCCTTAGTGTGAAATGGAGAACCATTAGTTATCAGCTGAGATTCAAAAATTCAGAATCCAACAACAGGAACAAAACTGTTAGCAAAACCTATAACCCATTTGGAGGATTTGTTTAAAAAAAAAAAAATATCATTAAAATATCAAAAAGAATATCATTAACATGGTTATAACACGTTAAATCTGCCCAATCTGATTTAGAAGAGATGAGTGGATGGTTGCACTGTTGCGCCCCCCCCCCCCCCCTCCACCCCTCCCGGATTTAGCCTTCACCTCTTCATTCTATCAGCATCAACAAACATCTGGCACATTTTCGCGCAGACGCCGCCGGCTAGCGTAGCCGTTTATGGGCGTATTCAATTATTTACCAGTCCAGTGAAGATAGCGCTGATGGCACCCTTCAATCACTGTAATCATTTTCCATTTGCCATTTAATTGGCTCAGACAAAAGCAAAGGACAGTGGTGATATTTACTTAGCAAATTAGCACCTGATAATGTTTTAAATGTATGCTTTCAGCCCCTAATCGAGGAGTGATTATGTGTGACTTGCATGTGAAACCCAGGCCAAGTTTAAAATGTATGCGAGACAGATTGTTAAATTAATCATAATTACCATTACACTGTGCGTGTGGTGAAGAACAATATCGAGCCTTTGATATTTTGACTGTCTCTCTCTCTTTTGTTTTTCTCTCTTGAAAAGGGATGTCTGTGTGCAGATCATGGGTGGTGTTGCTCTTCTCATATTCCCCGGGCTTGCAAAGGATGAGCCACTCAATCAGTCTGCTGGAGTTTGACGACCCCCCCCCCCCCCCTCACCTCCAACCCCCCCCCCCACCCCCAGATGGTGACACACCCCCCCTCACCCCCACCCCACCCCCTCCTGTCCCTTATCTCAAATCCTTAGTGAAGTGATGGAGTGCTCCCCTTGAGTTTCAGCTGTGCATATGCTAGCTGCATTATGGATAAGAAGACAAGGGGAAAATTATAACGTAATTCTTTGACAGCCGCCCCTCTTGCTTTGACTGGTTAAGATTTAATTGATGGATAGATATTGCTTTGACCTTTTGATCCACACATGATTATTGTCAGTGGGAGCATAACGTTAATTGATGAATTGATATCGGTATGACCTGCGGACACAGAAATGACCTCGGCCTCAGAGAGTATCAGTAAACCTAATATTTACACGGATATCCGAGCCTGTGCAAGCAAAGCCGTCCGTATGAGTTGGGGGAGGGGCGGGGGGGGGGCAGGTGAGTAATTCTCCAGGTGTGCATGAGGATTTTTTGTTAAGAGGATTTTTTTTTTCCTCCTTCTTAAACAAGCTTTCGTGTTCTCGGCGGCGATGAAAGGGAGAGCGGCAACAGCTAACGCCAACTCGAGGCTAATTCCCAGGTTGCTAATTTCAAGACGTCCGTAATAATGTTCCTAATGAGTTCCTAAGCCCCTCCAGATCCCAGCTTTCAGCTGTCTGACGCCTAGACTTTGATCCTAAACCTTAGAGTCAGAGCTCTTATGGGGGTCCATGCCAACCAGGCTGTAATATCCCCAAACATACCCGCTGGCTCTAAAGCTGGTCCTCGTCAGAAGCTAAGGGAGATGAACAAGTAACCATAGGTGAAACTTGAAAGTATGAAGTGGTATTTTTAGTATGGTATTTTTAGATTCTAAAGAGCAGGTAAATGAAATATTTATTTCTGTTCTTAGTGTTTGAAATACACAATAAATAGCTCCAAAACATGTTAACATAACACTTAACGCGCCAGATACGCCAAATATGCATACGTACATGTGGTGAGTTTAGCTGAGAAAGTGAATAATAAGGATAAGGAGAATACCTGTCGTAATGATAAAACATTCAGAGGTGTACACAGTGTGTTAAGTATCCGAACGACAACTGCAGAAGAAATCTGTTCAGGCATGCATTGTGAGTGAGGGCCCGTTGAAGGCTGTTCGCCGTGGCAGGTTGAAAGCTGGGCTGTTCACTCTGGTGCTTTGTGGAGATATGACAGCCCTGAAGGGACAGCGGGACCTCCCGTGGAGAAGCACACTCACTTTCAGATCCACCCTGTCGATTAATGCCTAATGGACGCTGGAGGCCACGTCCCTTAGCGGACAGACAGTTTCATTCTCGCGTCACCGCCTGGCATGTGCAGCGCAGGGGCTACAGGCAGCCATTTTGGCTCCGTTGGGAACCGCAGTTTCTTTTTTTTTTTTTTTCCCCTTTTTCTCGTCAGGTGCAATCTCACCCCAATCCCCACTCTCCCCCCCCCCCCCCAACTCCCTCCTGAAATTTCCTTCTCCCCTAAGTTCCCTCTGTAAAATGTCTCCACCACATTTTCTCTCTCAGGTTTCCTGCACGACTCCCTCATCGCTCCGTCTACCCCTCCCGTTTTTGGGGGGGTTTTTTTTTGTTTTTTTTTTTTTTTGCACTGCACCCTTCCTCGCTAACGAACTCCCTCTGCCAGGGCTTACCTCGGGCGGGCGGCTCTAATTATTCCCTTCTGCCCCACACACCTGCGAGACGCCTGTCCATTACTGCCAGCTGCAGGGGAAAGGCCGGCTTCCACAGGGCTATTATTTGTCAATCAAAACCTCCGGCCGACAACAAAATGCTGCCGCCCGGCCATGCGCTCTCTTTATTGGCATTGAAAACTGTCAGCCGAAGTGCATTTTTATTGATTCTCCCTATTTATTTTTATCCCTTGGACTGTTATTGTGTTTGTCCTGTGCCAAATCCCACGGGACGAACAGCCGAGAAACAGTGAACAACAGTAAGCAGGGAAGTTTTCTGGGCCCCACGTCAAAGCTAATTATTTAACGGAGTGTTTTGGATTACACTTGGCTATTGTTGCCTTTCTGTGTGTGTGTGTGTGTGTGTGTGTGTGTGTGTGTGGGAGCTGACTATTCTTTTTTACCTATTTTGGCATGTACTCTCTCTCAGTCTAGCTAATTAGAATAGTATTGATTGCTATGAGTGCTCTCATGTGAACTGATGAAAGATGAGCAATAAAACTACAATTGGACTAATCAAGTCAAAGAAACTCTATTTAGATTTCATCCTTTCAATTCCATCTTATCCTACCTTTCATTTCTATCCTTTTGAATTGACACTTCCATAGGCTGCTGAAAAGATCCGACAGGACTTGGTCAACGGTTTGGACCCAACCATAACGAAGAACAATACGCAAGCTGGTTACTTTTGTTGCTACGCAATCGAAGGTAAAAAAAAAATCTATCAGAAATAGGAATTTCATGTATGAGAACTCCTTCAATAGAATTCTTCTTTACCCAATGATAAATAAATAAATAAATAAATAAATAAATAAATAAATAAGGTTGATGCATTTGACGCACTGTCGTGACGCTCTCAGCCCCACTCCCGCGAGCGAGGCTGTTAAATCTGAAGTGAAATTTCTCTAAAAGCATGTGACTGAAGTTTGAATGGGTTTTCTTTTGGGCCTTCAGAGATAACTGGCCAAAATCAAAGGAGACCTTGACACGTTTACGTGTAAACATTTGTGTCTTTGCACGTGCCATCTGCTGGTGGAGGGACGTTAATTGGTTGTATTTCCAGTCAAAGTGACGCTTCCAACTTGGTTCCTCTTTCTCTCTCTCTCTCTCTCTCTCTCTCTCTCTCTCTCTTGCTGTGCATGCACTTGCGTAGTGAGCGTACAGGCATCCGAATAATCATTCTGGAAAATATTGGTCCATTTTATGATGTCGGGCTGCGTTTGTTAAAGATATGAATCATCCAATTACTGCGAATCTCACTGAGAGATTCTATAAAACATACGGGACAAATTGTATTACTTCAAAACCTTTTGGGAAAGTAAAACAAAAACACATATACAAAGTCTTGTGGTAATAAACATCGCACGAATTGACTCCAAGAGACATTGCAAGAGAGCGTTTCTTGTACAGAAATTACAGTTAATGTGCGAAAACCATAGCTTTTCTCAAGCTATTAAATGGGATCTTTTTTTTCTTATCGGATTCCAATTGATATTTCCCGAAGGGAAATACGCCTCAACCTCATAAACAACCCAATATTCCATTTACCATCTCTTAAATTATTTGACTGATTGCACATCATGGGAATGTGCTATTCAACTGTTGACATACCTTAATTGGCAAATTCCTAAATCAAATTCTTTTAATGGCTCCTCAAAGATTTGAATGGTCTTGATAAATTGGGGAGTGACGATACTTTTGTAATGAACTGTAAATGAGGTACAGTGAAGTAAAATTACTTGATTGGCAAAAAAAAAAAAATGTCAAGTTTAATGTAGAGATAGATTTTGGTCTTGAGGCAACAGAACATGCCTTTTTAATTTAATTTCCATTTGTAGGTAGTTTAAGGGTTGTCTTCAACTGGAAAGGAATTTATCACTGTTACAACCTGTTCATTCGTTTTTATTGATGGGGGGGAGGGCACTATATGAGTCCTTGAATGACCCGATACAATTGTTCCAAGCTTTGAATGTAAACTCTGGTCAATCTTCTCACCCGGTTCTGTTTTTAGAAAAATAAAAAAAATATATTGTGCCTGAAGCCGTTTTCAAAGTAAATCAGGGGCTGTTGAATTTTATTTTATCGAATTTTTTTTCTTCTAAAACCATGACAGTATTTGCCGAAGGCCTTGTCCTCTTTTTTTCTCCCCCTTTAATCCAAGTTGTACAATTTTTTTACCAGTTATTTACCAGTTATTTACCAGTTAGATATGCCACCCCCCCCCAACACACACACACACACACACACACACCTCCCACTGCACAGATCTGAAATGACAGATTTAGCAAGAGTGGGGGAAAAAAAAGAAAAAAAAGCTATGACCTACAGCCAGCTTACTGTCATTGCCCCCCCCCCCCTCCCCCCGCCCCCAGTGGATTCATTTGTCATGAACATTAGAGATATCATCCTTCAAGTGTGCGAATGAATGCCATCGTATTGGCAGAGGAAAGACACAAGGGATTCTCAGGGAAAAGAGAGGAGGCGGAAGGAGAGAGAGAGAGAGAGAGAGAGGGAGAGAGAGGGGGGAAATAAATCACGGAGAAACTTCATACTTGAGACGCGCTGGCCGGGCTGAAGGTGACAGACACCTGTCTGGCTAATCAAATGTCGCTGGAGATGAGCCAATAAGATGTTCCCAGAGATGTCAGGGAATCCATTAAAGGACAGATATGACGTGGGTTTCGGAGGAGATCCGTTAAAAAAAATATTTAAATAAATAATAATTCAAATGGCCATTGAGACCCCTGTCCCAATTACTGCATTATCATATTTCAGGAGTGTGACACTGGCCCACATCAACAAGAAACCCAAGAAACTTCAGATAAGATTTTGAGGGGGCCCCTTTTTTTGTGTGTGTGTTTCGATTCATCACTATAGGAGTGCTGTACTTTCAAACACCTTAACAGCTCCAGTTTGTTTGTGTGTGTGTGTGTGTGAGGAACAGGGGTTGTTTAAGTGAGTGAGTTGTATTGTTACGGCTCACTCAGTTACTTAGGTAAACAAAGCACACTCTCGACTCTTTTTCTCATCCCCTCCTCTTTTGTCCACACACACACACACACACACACCTGACCCCCTTTGGCTTCTGTCTAATTAGAGCCCTGCCAAGTCCACTGGGGTTCCTCTCCAACACGTTCTATCAAGAATATTAATCAGCCTCTACTGTGAACTGCTACTGATGAAAAAAGAGATCACAAATTGCCTTTGTATATGATATATGCATTCTATTCTGATATATGACCTGCCTCTATCATACATAGATACATACATATATGTATGTATATACTAGTGACAAAGTAACATGTTACTGTAATTACACTACTTTTCTCCATGATGAAGTAAAGTGAAGCATTACAGTTCAAATTTCAGTAATCACATTACAGTTGCTGGATTGTTAAAATGTCCTCTCCTGTGTTACAGGCGCCTTTTCAAAAGAATGTTTTTTCGTGGTGAATATTTGAATTTAACTTAGAAAAATATGATAGTTCTGGTCCTGGGTGCTAATTGGTCACTACAGCGTTCCAGCGATGTTAAAATGCATGATTATAGAAGCAGCTATGACACGACATACACCCGTTCACCTTAATTATGTATCTATGACTACCCACTGTCGCTATGGAAAACTTGGGTCCTTGACAGTAGCTCCCGTTAAATGGGACAAGATCGATAACCGATTAGTTAGCTAGGTAGCAAGGTCTGCTACATTTGAGAAAACCCAAAAATATGGAGAGCTTTAATGTTACTTTTAATGACAAAATACAGATAACGCAGCTGTCCGACGATGATGATGATACCAACACGTATTACTAGCTAC
>NC_044502.1:7543080-7558080 GCF_902362185.1 Chanos chanos
CTAACAGCACGTGGCTTTGCAGAAAAAAAAAAAAGAAACAACTGTTCACCATTCACCATTAGAAGAAAACGACCAGCGTGAAAACCAAGGCGTGAAGCCTTCTATTCAGCTTGCACCGCCTGGCAGCCTGCCGTTTACATGATTACTTTAGCATTAAAGTAATAGAATTCAAATTGTTGTAACTGGAAGAGAGGCTTCTTGCATCAGGGCGCACATAAGAGCATTCACTCAGGTCAACGTGACTCTCAACTCAAGAGATTTCCCATCCCAAAAAATTACAGTGTTTACTCACTTTTATGATATGCACATCTGATGGAATTAAAAAAAATATATATATATATATATATATATATATATATATTACACATGATGGGACTAAACATTTGATTGGTTTGATAGCTTCCATCCAGAGCCTTCATGAAATGAACTCTTCTCAGATCTTGGGATGATGTAAAACATAAAGCACTTCCATTAGTCCTGGGTGCAAAATGAATTCATAAATTTCATCATAATTAGTAATTATTATGTCACCGTGTACGCTAATCCGCTTTCATCTTTTACTGACATGAACTCTGTTAGAATGGAGACGCTTTATATTGCCATATTTAATGGAGTGAGATGTAATTTGACGGATTGTTTTGTTTTTGTGACAGTAACTCAGTGAGGGGCTTTGAATGTTCTTTCCGTGTTGTTCCATCTACCCCTCCTTAGACCATGCTAGCTAAAGAGATCAAGCGCTTTTGCCATACTTCTCTGGATTACATTAAGGCCTAGGCATGCCTTTAATTGCCTTCCGCGGTCACGGGAGAGTAGGACAGCCTGCTGACTCACATCAGGCTGGCCAGTCAATTACCCACCTGGAAGAGAACATGACCTCATCAAAATTAGAGCGGGAAAGAGAGAGAGAGAGAGAGAGAGGTGGGATTAAAGAAAGGGAAAGAGGGGGAGAGAAAGAAAGAGAGAGTTAGGGGGTGAGATAGAGAAAGGGGGGGGAGACAGAGAGAGAGAGAGTTAGGGGGTGGAATGGAGAAAGGGGGAGAGAGAGAGAGAGACAGAGAGAGAGAGTTAGGGGCTGGAATAGAGAAAGGGGGAGAGAGAGACAGAGAGAGAGAGAGAGAGAGAGAGAGAGTTAGGGGCTGGAATAGAGAAAGGGGGAGAGAGAGAGAGAGAGAGTTAGGGGCTGGAATAGAGAAAGGGGGAGAGAGAGAGAGAGACAGAGAGAGAGAGTTAGGGGCTGGAATAGAGAAAGGGGGAGAGAGAGAGAGAGAGAGAGAGAGAGAGAGTTAGGGGCTGGAATAGAGAAAGGGGGAGAGAGAGAGAGAGAGAGAGAGAGAGACAGAGAGAGAGAGTTAGGGGCTGGAATAGAGAAAGGGGGAGAGAGAGAGAGAGAGAGAGAGTTAGGGGCTGGAATAGAGAAAGGGGGAGAGAGAGAGAGAGAGAGAGAGAGAGAGTTAGGGGCTGGAATAGAGAAAGGGGGTGGGACAGAGAGAGAGAGAGAGAGAGAGAGAGAGGGAGAGAGAACGATGGAAAAAGGAGGGAGGAGGAAGAGGTAGATCAAGAAAACGGAGGGTTATGTACTGTATCCTCATACCATGGGCCCAGTCCATTTCTTTCTCTTTTCCTTCTTTTCCTTGGTCTCCATTTAGTAAAATGGGGATGGGCAAAGAAAAAAAAAAATCATCATTTTTTTTTTTTCTGGGTCAGCAAATATCCATTTTAGCGTAACTTCTTAAGAAAGTTATTCATAGCAGAGGGCCTTTAAAGACCAGCTATGCATATCTTCACGGCGAATGTCAGGGGGATATTGGGAAATGTCAAAAAGTGAGAAATAATGAATAGTAATTGCTGAGAGCTAGTTTTGGTCATCACACGAAGCAAAGTAAAAAAAAAAAAAAAAAAAAAAGAGCAGATTGTAGAATTAAGCCAGTGGTCGCAGTTTTTTTCTTTTTTTTATGGTCAAGATTTAATTGTATTCCCTACCATTCTTCTTGGCAGAGTCTCTCTGTCAGATATGATAACGTGTGAAGGTTTATGGCTTCTCCCAACTTTTCATGCTGTTATAATAGGTGACCAAAGATGACTTTCACCAATCAGCGTCAAGGAGCAGATAGTGCAGTTTTCAGGGTCTGCAAAGATCATTCTCACCTTAAACAACGTCTGCTCTGAGTTAAAGATCTCCAGGCTGGAGATATCCAGCCTTCTCCAGCCTTCGTGGGGAGTCTGTGTGTTATGCTTTAAATTTCGACACGTCCAAATTATTCATGCCATTTGAAGGTTTCGTCCAAGACCCCGGTGGGTGAGCGTGTGCAGAACCGCGGCGTTCTTTCGGCCCTCTGCAGGAGGAGAGAGGCTAAAGAACCAGAACCTCAACAAGAAAAGACAGCCGGGTCAGGCGACCCCGGCAAACCCCAGACCCGCCGACAGTTTGACACACGCGGATGTGAATCTAAAAAAAGATCAATTAGGTAAGGAAAGGACTTAAGGTTATGATATGCCTCAAAGGCAAACAGCAGCGCATGTATTATACATGGACTATTCTCTTGAATAAACACATTAATAAGTAAAAAGACAGTGTTACGGGCAGAAAATATACAGGTTCGTTTGAGGGTGAGAAAAAGGGAGAACAAAGTGGAGTGAGGAAAAAGAGAGAGAGAGAGAGAGATAGTGAAATTACATCCTGGTAGAAACATGCTGCCCTAAGAATGTCATGGTTAAACAAAAAGGTTGGTGGGAGTTTTAATGTTAGCGTAGCATAGCTTCTGCCAGGAATAAAAACCAAAATTATAGACCCTTTTGTTTCTTCTTTCTATCTGGGGCTCTGAGAGGTAAGGAAAAACATGTCTTTCTCTTCAATAAACTCAGCTCCATCCTCATGCTGTTGCCAGATGTTTCCAGAACAGCTGTGGCAGAAGACAAATATAGGTATATCACACATGCAGCATTTAAACAAACAAACAAAAAAAAAGCCCAAAATCAAGAACAGAGTACCACTTCTGGCTGGATGACCTTGATTTTCTTGATTTTTAAGCTTTTATCAATGCAGGACAAGTCTAATGGGGAAAAAAAAATTATGTTGCTTGTCAAGGACTATAGAAAGATTTTGCCAAAAGGTTTTCATGAGACGTTAGAAAATCTAAAAAAAAAAAAAATCCTGTAAAAACCAATAAGCTGAAGCAATTTTACACAGTACAGTCGAAACTCCATTTTTTTTTCTTTTCTTTTCTTTTCTTTTCTTTTTTCTTTCATTAGTTTGAGGCAGACGGCTTGCTATTTTTTCTGTAAACTCTTTTTTTTTTTTTTTTTTTTTTTGGAGACATACAATAGTTTTTTGTTCAAAAGGAACAGCTGCTGTTTGAACACTGAAGTGTATTTCTACAAGAAACCTCCATGTTGAAAAAGTGTCGATCCCCCCCTCCCCCCCCCCCCCCCCCCCCCCCCCCCCCCCCCCCCCTTACCTTCCTGTTCCCGAGCACAGGCAGAGTGCTCTTTGGCGTGCCCAAGACAGGATGTCTCTGTTGGCAGTCACTCATGCTCCTCAGGACTCTGATCTATCCCTCAGTGGTTTCTGATGAATTTTGCATGGTCTACCTTTTGAGAAAAGCTATTAGAGAATTTGAAAAGGGGGGAGGGAGGGGGTAGAAGAGGGGGGGGAGAGAGAGAGAGAGAGAGAGAGAGAGAGAGAGAGAACTACATCCTTAAAAGTGCTTTACGGGAGCTTTTAATAACAGCAATATGTCAGTCGTGACTGGAGATGGCTTCATTTCACTTGGGTTCTTATGTGTCACTTCACTACAGAAGTGCACAGGAAGGCTCTTTAGTGTGTTAGAGTGTGTGTGTGTGTGTGTGTGTGTGTGTGTGTGTGTGTGTGTGTGTGCGTTGTGGGGAGAAAAGGCCATCGTCAGATACTCTTAAAAAAGACGAAAGTGGTGTCGGAGAGCAACAAGGTGCCCCTCATGTAAAGTGCAATGGTGCATTCCACAGACATTAAGGACAATGTCAGCTCCTCTTTTTTTTTTTTTTTTTTTTTTACATGTACAACTCCTGAACTTCATCCTTTACTTCAAAAAAAAAAAAGAGAGAGATAGATGAATGCCAATGTGCTGAAGGGGGAAAAAATTGTTTCCATCAAGGTAAATTTACCTCCATCTCCTACTCTTCCACAAAAGGAGGTTAAGAGAACATGTTCAGTGAAACTGTTGCACGAAGAAGTAATAGCTTGTTTTTCCCTATGTTTTTCTTTTCTTTGTTAACAATAAATCAAGATATCACTGTTCAGCACACGAACACAAAGAGTGCGATATATATATACACACATACAGTGTGTATGTGTGTCTGTGTGTGTGTGTGTGTGTATATATATATATACACACACACACACACACACACACATACACACACACATACAGTATATATATATGATGTTGTATAAATTCCTGGGAAATGACTAGTGTTTTTCTTGACACAACCGAGACATGACAGTCAAACACGCCTGCAATCAAAATATGAATCATATATTTATTCCCATACGACTGCACAGCTTGTCAGAGAGACACAGATGTTTGAAGGCAATGTGCTGAGGAAAGGTCAGAGGACTCTTACACAGTACTCTGGCAGTGGTAGGCAGAATTGGTTGTACTTTGCCCAATCTACACAATTCAAAGTATTGATTGAGAGAACTTCAAGAAAAGGTGAGAAAGAAAACCTCTATAGACAAGAACCACACAGTCTGCCGTAATAAGATTTCTTTTTTTTTTTATTTCTTTTTTTTTTTTTTTTTCCAAAGTCCAATTCTCAGCCATTGACTGGAATGTTTCCAGAAAGCTTTTGGAGAAAGACCAGCTCTGCAACCTACACGTGGACAATTTGGTTTTTTTTGTTTGTTTTTTTTTCTCCACGTTTGGTCATATTGGGCCAAACTCCAAGGGGAGTTGCTCTCCTTTCCAGGACTTGACCACAGTTGTAATCTCATTTTACTGAAGCCTCCGGACTCCAGTGTCTTGTTAACTTCACAAGACAGAACAAGTCCATTCGTTATATGGCGGGTGTGATGAATGGTCCAGGTACACAGTAAAGGAAAGCCAGAGTGTAAATGTTCAACCTCTCATAAATCAAGTGGACGGGGGCCAGTCTAGACCTTAACCTAAACACATTCAAGAATGATGAGACGCTACACACTCCTCCATAGGAACCCAATTGGGACAGAGTCAGGGGATAGCCCTCCGCAACACTGTCTGTGTATATGTGTGTGTGTGTGTGTGTGTGTGTGTGTGTTGTTTTTTTCTCTAAATATGAGACAGTGGTTTCGGGGAAGAAGAAAGAGGGAAAAAAAAGTTCTTTGTTGGGAGGAAACAAGGTGTGTACACTCCAGAGTTTTCAGTTTTTAACAGTAAAAGTCGATGTTTTGCTTAGAGATTCAAGAGTCAAGAGAGTCAAGAACAAGGTAGAGTTTGTTGGGGTTTTTTCCTGAAGTAGCGGAGTGACTATAGACCCTGTTCTTTCTTCTTCTTTTTTTTACCTCTCTCTCTCCTTTCTCCTAGTTCCTGAGCACTCAGTGTCTCATTTTGCTCACGTCAGTGCAGGACCCCGTTGACTGTTGTACAGTGTTAACAGTAGTGAAGGATCTCCCTCCATTTCCTGTCCTGTTTGGCTGACTTCCTGCTTCGGTTCAAGTCATGTCCCTGCATCTGATGTCACCGCTCCACATATCCTGCTGTTTGGGGAAATCGTGTCCTTTCCGAAAGCATACAGCTCAGAATATCAAATTTGAAAAAAATACAGATGGATTTTTGCTTTCCGTAATAAATAATGTAAAGGAGTACATCTAATGTGAAAAACCTAACGTTACCTGACTTTCATTGCCCCCCTCCCTTTTTTTTCATACATGGAAAGTTCTGGAAGCTGTCCCATTTCTCAGTCTATTTTTACCCCTCAGCGGTGGAACTACATTGATAGCTCTATTCAGTCCCCCTTGAAAAGGAGGGAAGAGACAATGATAATTTCAGATGTATATTTAATGCTACGTGTCTTGGGTCATAGCCCATGGGTCAAAACATGTTGTGTGGGTTGTTCTAAAAAGGCTACGCATGAAACTATCTGAACCATCAAGAATGTTTTTTGGGGGATTTTTTTTTGGGGGGGGGGGGGTAAATTTTTTAGGTTCCTTTTACTTACCCCAAACATTAACAAATATTAGTTGATAGGTGGTACTCCTGCTAGCAAAGAAGAGATCTTTAGCAGTTGGTTCTGTGCTGTTCCTAGGTTGTGAACTCCACTAAGTTATTGTCAGGGCACAAATTAGATTGTTCAGCTGAAAAATTGTCTCACATAAACTGTTAAAAGCTTGTGCCATTCACCATGCATGTTAGCTTGATTGAGTACAAATGTGAGTACTCCAACAGCTTAGCAATTTGAATCAATCACAGGCATCATTATGTGACTTATATAAGAATGTGAAAGAACTTAGAAATATGAACAAATGTACCAGTTGATGGCATTACTTTTCTTCTAGTTTCCTTTATCAAGGATTAAAATCACATAATAACTATTTCATTCTCTCCTCCATATACAGTACTCTTGAACAACGAATCAGGAAGGAAAAAGGGAAGAAAAGAGGGGAGGCCAGATGGCCTATATAATTTAATAGTGTTTCATATATATATATATATATATATATATATATATATATATATATATATATACAGTGTGTGTGTGTGTGTGTGTGTGTGATGAAATGGCCTTTTGATATGGTAATGTTCATTAACCCTACTCAATTTCAAGCTAATGTGCTTTCCTATTTGACTGAGAACAAGATGAAATACTGGTCACAGAAACTGATGTGAAAATCAATAGCAGAGACGGATTTGTACAGCAAGAAATGAGGAAACGCTCTAACCCCCCTGGTATGAGCTACTGAAATCTACACTCTCCGCTGAGGAACTATTGACCAGGGTTCAAGCCACAAAAATCTTTCCGCACTACAAATGATTTTCATTTTCATCAATGGAAATTCATGTGATCCAAATCAACCCTTCAGAAATGAACATCAAACAAAAAAAAAAAAATTACAGAATGTTTTTTTTTTTAATTAGAGGTACAAGACAAAAATAGATAGGATTTTGGTTTTCACTGTCAGGTTGCTATGCCCAAGGTTTTTCGGACGCCTTTTTTTTTTATCCTTCACTTTTTAGAAAATCAGTTAAGAGTTGGCAGAGTCTAAGGCATCAGCACAGCAAATGAGAGAGGTTTTAGACGAAAGGGAGCAAGCGGGGGCTGGCAACAGTTATCAATTAGGATAAAATGGAGCGGAGAACTTACTGAAGTAATTAGGTGAACCAAAAGTAGTTACAGAAGCGTGTATGACCAAAAAGCTTTACAGAGTCTTCAAGCCCCAAGTCCATTTTTCCAGTCCAACCACAGGCACAAAAAAAAAAACGTACTCGCGGCAAAGAACGAATAGTCAAAATTAACAAAACGCAATTTATCATTGGTCGATTCAACGTGAAGTGGCCTTGGAAGCTTTGAATGATGATGATGATTTTTTTTTTTTTTTTTTTTTACATGTCTCTAGTTTATGAAGATATAGACTGCCAAGACAGTCCATCAACTTATGGTAGGTTTGTGTGCTTTGAAAATATTTGGCTATAAATAAAGTTGACAGGTAGAATGATGGAGTGAAGTCCTTAGAGGAGTATGTGAGGGCTCCTGAGTGATAGGCGCCACATGACGAAGGAAACACAGAAGGGAAGGAGAAATGTTTCTCTTTTATCTAGACAGTAATGAAAAGGCTATTCAGGGTCGAGAAGCCGAGAAGAATCACGTAGGGGAGGGCGAATCGCGTAATTCCCGCGGACGAATAGAAGACCTTCAGATGTAGTGACATTATTACACCAGTGTTCGGCTATTGAATTATAATCTAAAATATAAACACGCGCAGGTGAAAAAGCATTCGGCCTTAGAAGAATACTGCCGTGCTCTGAGGCATTTAATCAGCAACAGCGCTGTCCATCTAGATAACACAACTCTCCACATTTTTCAAGTAAACAAAAGAAAGACTTCGGGGCATAGAGAAAGATGCGGCACCCCGAAGAAACAATACCTTGAATTGGATTAATGTTGAAACCACTCATACCGCATTCACAGTAAGCGCAGGGAAAAGGGGGAATAAAAGGTGTATCATTTCTTTTTAAACAACTGACTCGTAGCCATTGAATAAATAATTAAATAACACCGTTTGACCATTCAACATTATCTATTGTTTAAAAAACGGGATGGAAAAAAAAAAGAAGAAGAACCTTAAGTTCTTCTCTCCTTTTAATTTTAAAATGATGAAAACAGTCTATTTTTTTTTTGGGATGGACTTAACAAAAAGCACTTTCTGATATTCTCCGTCTATCAGGTTGGCCAGTCACATTTTTGGAACATGCCACTCAATATCTACCATGTGTTCGGTTTAGTCAGGTTTTTCTATACAGTGCCTTTTACTACCTTTTTCCAGCTATTTTAAAATGCTATCATGTCTGTCAACAAAACATTATGAAAAGGTCACAACCTCAATCTCCACAGCAACCCAAGAGGCCTTTGGTTGTTCTGTTACCTAGTTGAAATAGAAAATTGTTACCTACCTCCACTGTAATTCAATAAATTACCACCTTTCTCTCCATCTCAGGGCACCTCATGATGTGATTGTGTGTGTGTGTGTGTGTGTGTGTGTGTGTGCGTGTGTATGAGTGTGTGTGTGTGTGTGTGTGTGTGTGTGGACCATTTGTGTTTACCATGCTTACCAAGTATGACAGGCCTGGTTGAATTTGCATAGTGCACCATGCAAGGACAAATATTGTCATTTCTCTCTGGTCTTTGGATCAATGGACACCCAGCATATCCCTAATCATCTTTCCAAAATTGTGTGTAATCAGATATGTTATCGTGCATACTTTGATGTGATGGTCCTGGGAACATGTAATCTGTACTCACCAACGTGTTCATGTTCAGTGAATCAGAGGAATATACTATCAATGTCTTTCTCACCATGGGGTAATAAACAGTGTCTTCTACCAGTCAACGTCCTCAGCTGTGACTATATTTACAATAACTTGTGCCCTTCTCACATCACTAATCTAAATGTTTTTCTGTGTGTGTGTGTGTGTGTGTGTGTGTGTGTGTACTCATATTCTAATCATAAGAGGCTTGTGATTAGAACATGAAATTTTATTTCCAGCCTAAAATTACCAGCACAAAGTATCTGTGTGTGCGTGTGTGTGTGTGTGTGTGTGTGTGTGTGAATAGCTGGCATACATATATGTCAATCATTGCAAATATGTCAAAGATGGTTACACAAGTGAGAGTGATTCCTAAATGTTCTGGAGCTCGAGAAAAAAAAAAGGAAAAGCAAAGAGAAGAAAAACCTTGTTATCTCTGAAGAGTGAAACAACCTGTCCTCCCATGCGTAAGGACGGATAATCAAAAACTCCGGGACGGTTGTGTGTATTGATTTCTGTTGGCTGGGATTTCAGATAGGATAATACGATGGAGGATGAGCTGTAGAAAAACAGGGAGAGCTGGAGTAGAAAGAAGAAAGAGAGAAAGAAAGAAAGAAAGAAAGAAAGAAAGAAAGAAAGAAAGAAAGAAAAAATAGAAAACATAAATAAATCAAAACTGTTGTGTTTCACAACCCTTTGACTATGTTGAATGAAAAGAGTGTTTGCTTTAACATGGTTTCAGAAAAAAAACAGGGAAAAAAAAATCCCCCCCCCCCTTGTGCACTTGAAGTTTTTGACAGCTGAACATAGTCATACTGAAGACAGAGGAGCATTTGAAGACCAAGTGAGATGTATTTAAACAGTAATAATACATATTTGTAATTCATAATCTTCATATGTGTCAGCATTAACACAGATATTATATTGCCTTCATTGTATATTAATAAGTAAAGAAGTTAAAAAAAATAAATAAGTAAATAAATAACTAAACAGTGTGCTTGATTAGTCGTGAGAGCACAATTAGAGCTATAGATTTCTTTAATTTCATCATTCTTTCTAACCCAAAGTGACTACACCAGTATCCACACTATCATCTGAAGATGGTTATGAACATCTCAACATTTTGCTCCCAATTTGTTGGTCGTCATTGCCCCTGCTTTGGGCTAGGAGGAAGAGAGAGAGAGAGAGAGGGGCAGAGAGGGAAAGAGTGTGAGATAGAGAGAGAGAGAAATCCAGGCCAGTTATATTTCAGTGCTCCTATATAATTCTCCAAGGATGTCATCGGGGCTACACCCCTTCCAGGCCTCTTCAGAGTTCAAGAGAGAGAGGAAGGGAAAAAAAAGGACAGAAGAGAGAGAGAAGGAGATGAAAAAGGAAGGCCATATCGATTTCTCAGCTGATTTTTAAATAACCCGCCACTTTAGCCGATGCAGAATTTACAGAAGTTTAGTGAACACACACACACACAGTTACTAACAGATACTTGACTGCTCTAGCCAGTTACCCATAGAGAGAGTTTATGGAGGAGCACTGTTCTTGTGGAAGACAGTGTGTGCCTGAAAAAAAAAACTTTAAACTTTCAGTACATCTGCAGACTACATTAACTAAATGCTGTAGTCTTAGTAATGAAATGAAGTCCACAGATGACTGAGCACAGCAGAAGAACTTTACTGTTATATATTAAAGCATCTTCTGGGGATATATGAAGAATTTCTACAGTCTGTTGGGGGGGGGGGGGGGTTTCTTGACACATTCGTGACCAGTGGTTGCATATAGTCAATTAGTGTTGAGGCTTTCAGAAAATAAAAAGTCAACAGTGTATAGGAAACCATCTGTTGCGAATTTTCACAAAGTACAGTTAATATCAGACGTAGGCAAAACATCACACAAGACGTCCATAAAGGTTTCAGGGATATCTATGGCATTTACTAACGCTGTAAACTCCTCACATCAGTTCTTGTAAATATGAATGAGAGGTTTATATTGTTACTAAGTTAGTCTTCTCGCATGTATAAATATTCAAGGAACCACTCTTAAGAAGACAAATTCTCTCCAGAAAGCATGACCTTTGATTTAAACGTCACTGTGTATGTAGTGCTAAAGAAAGCAGGAGAACTAACGTCACAGACCATAAATGTTACACAGTTTACACAGCACACATATAGAGGTGTGTGTGTGTGTGTGTGTGTGTGTGTGTGCATGTGTAAAATGTGGATATTGACCTGTGAAAAGATCCTGATGTTGATTTTCAGTGTTTTCAATGTCTTTTATGAAAGCCAAAAAGATCTTCTGTTTTTTGTTTGTTTGTTTTGTTTTTGTTTGTTTTTTTCTGACTATCACTAACAGTTGTTTAAAACTGCTATTTAACTTGTTTGCATTAAGATACCTGTTGAGCGGCCTCAGGAAGACCCAATGGTAAACTGAACCACAATCATTAAAAGTTCGAGATGTAATAACTTCTTAACGGAAACTTCATTTTGGTTCGCCTGAGACCACTTGTGTTGCCGCTAACAGATGTTTACCTCTCCCCTGTGTGTTATATTGCCTTATGTCCAGATAAAAAGATGTTTGACTTTTTTTTATTATTATTATTTCTTAATCTCTCGCAAGAGTATTCAGGTGAAATGAGGAAAAACTCTAAGGTGCTTTAGATTATCTGACCTGCAGGTGTCTTTGAAAAGCCTTACAGCCCCGACCGCTATGGCCTGTAGATCTCCCCCCCCCCCCCTCTCTCTCTCTCTCTCTCTCGCTTTCCCTCTCTCTTTCTCTCCCTCTCTCTTCCCGATGACAGCCGTGGTTCTGTCCGCTACCAAAATGGTAGTTTAATTTGTAGACACAGCTTGATCATTTTGGAAAAACTGGACTTTAATCAAGACAGCGTTGCGTTTACCCGGAGGGTGGTTAATTCCTCTACAGCTCCGCGCCGGCTGAGATCATATATTCTCAGGGACGAGGCCTCCAGTGTCGGGGGGGGGGGGGTAGGCTGCGGGGTGGGGGGTATCAAGAATATGAAGATCGGGTTGTATTTGGAGGGGGTGGAGGGGTCAGACGGCGGGTGTGGGCATGCGGCTCGTTCACTCAGGAGAGTGTTGAATTATATAGTATATTGACTAGAGAGGCTGTCAAGCTTAGGGCCCATGGCAAAGAGAGGGATAGAGACAGACTAAGAGAGAAAGACAAGAAGGAGGCGTAGGAGGAGAGTTTTGTGTGTGTGTGTGTGTGTGTGTGCGCACGCATGTGTGTGTGTGTGTGTGTATGAGGAGGTGCGGGTGTGTGTGTGTGGGGGGGGGGGGGGGTAGCAGGGGCAGTCAAGCTAGAATTTCAATGCCGAATGGATTTATTTCCCTCGGCCGACTTGCCACATTCATGGAGGGGCTGATCAATCAGAGGGGAGAGCCAGCGGTCTGAGCAAGGTGGGGGGGTGGGGGGTGGGGGGAGAGACAGAGAGAGACCGCTGGATAAGGAGTTAATTATCCCACTGTCCAAATATCGCCCTCCCTCCGTCTGTCTCCTGACGCCGGGGCCTGTCCGTTCCACCACAGCGGCTGCTAAGCTAACCCGAGCAGGCCCTAAACCCGCCACGCGCTTGCTAGACCGGCTATCCTAATTTGTTGGTTTCTCATCCCAAAACAAAAAGCATGGAAACCTCAAGGGAGTAAAGGAGGAGGCATTCAGGAAATACGTGAGGAAAAAGAAAAAAGATAAACCGCCTTCCTTCCAACACACACACACACACACACACACACACACAGGCACATACATGGAGGGAATAAATATAAATATATTCAAGGCTTTTCCAAAGAGCGGCATCTAATCAGAGACGTCCTTTACTGTGTTTGCAACATCTAAGAAATTATAAACAAAATATTTTAGAGAGGTAAAGTAGCCTATTATAGCAGTCATGAGGTTCAGTGAACATGTTGTGCCGGTGATTTTAAGTAAGTAAATCACATGTACCGAACTACCGATGTCGACTCAGTATCAACTTCTCTTTCTTTTTATGAAATTTTATCACACTGAGATTCAGTTTTAATTAATGTTGACATAAACTGAGTGAACTCTGATGCACACAGTCACAAAAAAAGAAAGCAATAATTGATTCATTGAAAATTGTAATCTCCATGGTAACGGCATCTTGAGACGTGAAACGCTCTGGAGTCGTCCGGCGGAGAGTCATAGCGACGGGCAAAAGCTTGAAGCCTCATTTACAGTGGAGCGCGTTTGCAGTAATGTCGTTTTAAAGAGGAACCGCTGTGCAGCACTGCAAGCTAATGAGCCGTCATGTGTACACATTTACAGAGCAAACTCGCACCCCCCCCCCCCCCCCCCCCCCCCCCCCCCCCACTGCCCAAAATACCCGAGAGCTTTTAGCATCAATTCTTGGCGTAAATTAAATAGCACTTCTCTTTGACAGGCTTTTGTCCCAAAGCAAACTCCTTAGCGCGGTTGTTAGCTTTGAGTCCATTCTGACCTTTTAGGTGGAACTAAGCTTCCGAAAAACAAACTTGCTTGCTTTAGGCGACTTCAGAAATAGTTTGACATGTAAACTTTTGAAAAGCTGCTTTCTGACTAGAATGCATTACTCTTACTCTTGGAAGCAAGATGTTAACCTTGGTTTGTAGAGATCATGCTAGCCTCATTAAAATTCAAGAGTGAAATATATAAAATCATGCCAAAAAACTAGCTACAGAGCTAGCTCTCAAATGCAAGCTAACTATATGGGTTGCTTTGTAAGTAAATCGTCATGTCATGACGATCAGTAACGCTCACTCTAAGGTTTTAACCAATCAAATTTAGCTTTTTCATCTTCAGCTTTAGGAGCAGTGAGAACTTAGCCTGGCGTTAGCAGGGTAGCTTAGTTCAGCTGACTTTTTTTTAACTTTTCAAAATCTCAAATCTGTTGTGGTATTCGTTGTTCCAACATACTTTTTTTAAAGTCTTCACGAGGGAGAGCGAGCATTTCGTGGTCTGCAAACAACAACATTTGAGGCACAAATTCTGTGGAGATGCTGGGTCGCGCCAACCTTTTCCGCGCAGGCGATATCATCATGGAATGCTGTATCAGTGTTACTTCCCCTCCAAATGCCTTATTTTTCTTTCTCTCTTCTTTTTTTCTTTTAACTTTTTTCTTCAGTTTAATTGGACAGCTGTTCAGCATCCTGCCTCACCACATACCTACATGACTCCTTCAGCTCTGAAGGCCTTTTTACTGTGACAAATATGGGTGCAATTTATTGGTCTCTGAGGACAGTAAATAGAAGGTTAGGCTAGGCTGCGCTGCTTTAATTGCACTGTCAAGAGTACTAGCGCACACGGACACCGAGGAAGGTGAAAGCGGAGTGCTGTACTCCTCCTCCTCCTCCTCCTCCTTCTTCTTCTTCTACCTCTTCTCCTTCTCTCCCTCTCTCTCTCTCTTGCTCTGTGTGCTCTCAGATGATTTGATACCTTGTCAAGGTCTCCTCTCTTCATTATGTCACTGGTACCGGTCTCTGAGACTGTCTCTGCTCCTCTGGAGAGAAAAAAAGAAAAAAGTCGATGGTGTCCACTGCTTCACCACCGATATCACGTCCTAGCCTCGCTTTGACACCAGCGGCTGACATTGCTCAGGGATCCCTGGTGATGTCAAGTCAAACCCCTCAAGGGTTTTCGTCTCTCTGTTTGTCCCATAACTTCATGCAACCTTTGAAAATCAGATTTCACAGTTTCACAGATAATGTCGCTCAGGACCAACAGAACCCATATGTCATGTTCACGCTTGAGTGATGATGCTACATAACCCCCCTCCCCCACCCCCCCAAAAAAATATGACAAATCAGCAAAAGGTAGAGCCGAGAAGCTGTTCAATAGGCTTGGTGCTTTCATCAATACTTCAGTTACGTTCTCTGATCTGCTGGCCAGAAGCACCTGGACCCCTTGTTTTTTTTTTTTGCTTGTTTGTTTTTTGTTGGGGTTTTTTTGTCATTAAGAGAATCGGGATCGTCTTGGACAGGTTAACTTGGCTTTGGCTTCACATGAATGAAGCCAT
>NC_044502.1:7563080-7653080 GCF_902362185.1 Chanos chanos
AGCTAGTTTAACCTTTTATGTGACACACAGAAGATTAAATATATATCTGCCTTAATCCAATTCTTCATGCTAACCCAAGAGCCCGTCTACAGCACTTCGACATGAAATTTCCCTTTTGTGTTCCTCGTCGGGATAGCGAATCGCCTATGGGCGATTGGTTTTTTACACCACACACTGATGGGGATGTGAAATTGCATACATTTTTAAAGTCTTACAGATGGAACACGGTCAAAGAAGATGTAGTACTCTATGGTCAATTATGCTTTAAATGCTTTGTGTGTGTGTGTGTGTGTGTGTGTTCTTTTCTTTTCTTCTCTTCCCATCTCATCCTTTCTTTCGAATATGATGAGTTGTTTTGTAGATTTCAATGGCGGCTCGTATGCACAATGTACCCTGACATAACAGTTTAAATAGTACATTGTTCTACCTCAACATGGGATCTTTTAAAGAAGTCTAGTATGGTTACTCTCACATCACATAACAATATCGAGCAGACACAGTATGTGTTCACCTTGGAAAAAGCCTCCGTTATCTTAATTAACCCTGTGAGATGCGAGGTGATTGTGGATGTAACCATCGGTTCAAACGTTTCAGTATAGCTTATCTCTTTAGCTTTATCAATGATGCTTCAATTATAAATAAAACAAACAAACAAAAAGTAAGTACCCCAAATTAAAACTAAAAATGAATCACTCAATCCTTTCTTTTTAATCCACTCTGTCAGAAATATTTATAAAGTAGAAAGACCGATATCTGACGTAAAATAATTGTCAACCTTAAAACGGAAGAGACTTGTTGTCTTTTTGTTGTGGCAGGCTGCTTAAATATTCATTGTATTTTATTTGTATACAGTATTCACAGTATTACAGACTACTTTTCTGAGTACTTAATTTGGGAAGGGATAAAAGAGGCCATGCTGACCTTTCCAACAGGACAAGATAAAGTTCTTTCATCTTTTGTGGGGTTTTTTTGCTCCTCAATCATCCACCTACACAATAATGTAATTATTAAAAAAAAAGTGATTTCACGGAACAGCTGTCAAAATCAGACTGAAAATTATTTTAAGATCTGTTTCCTTGTTCATCTTTTTATTTTTATTTTCCATGAGAAAGAAATCTCTTTTAAGTTGGTTTTTTTTTTTTTTTTTTGCTGTTGTTTTTGTTTTTTGTTTATTTTTTTAATTAAGTGAATAAACAAGAGTACAACAAAGGCAACAGCAAAACAATCCAATCTGAGCCCATTTGTTGACTGGCCTTTGACTTCATTCTTATAATATTCACAAAATATTTATTATATCTAGAGAGAGAGAGATATGATAATTCCCACTACACCATACACATACACTCTCTCTCTCTCTCTCTCTCTCTCTCTCTCACACACACACACACACAAAGAGTGAGAGAGCGAGAGACATCAGGTATCTATGACTCCTACCCAGGAGCATATAGAGCACTACACTATTTCCCATCTGACCTAAATCAATGGATGATGTGAAGATATTGAACCCCGAAGCACAAAAATGTGGACTATAGTCACTTCACCTACTCTCTCTTTCTGTCTCTGCCCTCTACCTCCATCCTCTCTCTCTCTCTCTCTAAAATCACCTCATCCATCAATTGAATTTTCATCCCTTACAGTATTATTAGATTTAATAAAAAAAAAAAAAAAATCCAAGTATCTGTGGATGTGTTCACTTACCGTCTGAAAACATTTCTTATCCATTTCCTGTTTTTCCATGAACTCGATCATAAATTGAAAAAAAAAACTAAAAAAAACGAAATAAAAATCTATTTGTCTGTCAACCTTGGACTTACTCGGTAGGTCAACTTTCCGCCATTGTGATTTTGATCCCTGTTTTGAGAAGGAACAGGCGAAAGTAAACTTGTTCGCCAGCATCGCCGTTCTGACGACGGCACTCACAATGAGGAACCTATTAAAGTTGTGCTCTCACAGGAGGGAACCTTGGACACTTGAAAGATTGTGAAGTATCATGAAGGGGAACATACCTTAAGTTATCTACATAATGCCGGTACATGAGTCGTTTAAAGAATTTGTTATGTCGAAGCTGTCAGTCATAGCACTTCTCCGGAGCTCAAAAGAGAATAAAACAGATTTGAAAAAATTGGAGAAAGTATATTATACTCCTCTCCTGGACACCTGATGGGTGATTTTTTTTTTTTTTTTTTTTTACATGATTGTCAGGCTGAATGAGTTCTGTCACTGTTCAGTTGAGTAGTATGTAGTGTCACAAGTTCAAGGTTATGTTGGTAAAGTATTTCTATACGGCTCAGTGTTCAGTAGAGAATAAACTGTTGAAAACGAATACAATTTCACCTCCCTTAAGCATAACAGAACTATATTTTCAAGCGCTTGCCCTTGAGCCGTCATAGTTTTCTTGCCAATGCATTGTCTCCAACAATGTCACAATGTCAGTAATAAATGGCGAAGGGCTGTATTGAAATGTTTTCAATTTAGCTCTGTGTTTCCTAGCATGGAACTTCTCAGACTTAGCCTGTGAATCCATTTTGTCATTGTCGTGTTAAAAAAGAGCTCAGATCTCTTTTTTTCTTTCTTTTCTTTTTTTTTTTTTTTTTTTCTTTAGGATGCTAACCACGTTTCACAGAAAGAAAGAAAAAAAGAGAAAAAAAAAAGAGCCAGTCATTCATTTGGTAGCATTATAACAATCAAGTTCTAGAAGTGAGTAACACCAAATGTTTCAAATGTGGGAAAGCTATTAACACCCTTCTTTTCACCCAAATTTAAATCCCTTTTTATATCTTGTTATATCTTATCACGTCAAACGGAAACATTATTCATCTTTTGACAGGTGAGTGGGGAAACTGAAACTGAAAGCATATGGTTGTTTCATTGTAAGGCAGTGTGTGAAATTGACTTGCTCTGACCGGGTATAATAAGGGCATATACGCAGTGAGATCATTAAATACAGTCAACATTACGATTCCCTCGCTTACACAGATATTCATGTGTTAATGAGATGAGGAATGCAGCGATAAATCAGTAATTGTGCGTATATGTGACTATGTTTAAGTTTATGTTGACGTTTATGGTTTTCCATGCGTTCTTGTTGTTGTTGCTGTTTTTTGTTTTTTTTCCCCTTGGCCCGTGCTGAAATTCCAGATTCGTGCTGAAATTCATGGTGGTTGTGGGAACCCACAAAGGTTTCAACCTTTTTTTTTTTTTAAAAAAAAAAAAAAAAACAGCTAACAGTGTAAAAAGAAGAGAAACAGATGAGTTATGAAATAACTAAAGACAGTACCCTATTCTTCACTATAATTCATAGTAATAGCATTATCTACCATTCAGATATTTTGTTTGCATCAGTGTATGCCTAAGATAAATGAGACTGTGGTAATGCTATCTTATTATAGAATCAAATTTCACCAAAGATTTACATATTACTATCTCCATTCCATCCGTGTGCAGACATTCTAGTGGATTTTCTTAACGTTAGATACTAAAGTCAAAAAAAAAAAAAAAGAACCTACTCATATCATTGAAGTCTTCTAGGCCGTTCGCCTTTCACCATTAACCGACGCTGTGAGCTGGGCCACGCTGACGCAGTCATTTTTAATTGGAAAAGGGCTGAACTGTGGGTTTCTATGTGAGGTTTGAAATAAAGCAACCAGCGGGAACGCCGCTCTTTTGCGCGAGTATGGCGGTTTAGAGACAAGCATGCTTCGCCCACAGGCTTGACCACACAGTCAGGCTGCAGGCTGGGCATGAACATTTCAGAATAATCACTACCCACTCTGTCAAAAATAAATAATTAATTATGTAAACGCAGCGAAATAATACTTCAGGTTTCTCTCTCTCTCTCTCTCTCACTCTCTCTCCCTCTCTCTCTTGCTCTCCCTCTCTCTCTCTCTCTCTCTCCCAAATTCAATTATGAAAAGAAAATGATGCGCCATCGAAATTGCAGACCTGAAATGAAATTAGATGCAAATTAGCCCCAATGTGGTGTGCAATTGTGTTTTTTTTTTTTTGTTTTTTTTTTTTGCTGTTGTTGTTGTGGGATAATGGCGCGATGCTGATAAGGCAGAGAGCTGAAATAAAAAAAAAACATTCACTGCTTTTCAAAGCAGACTGAGAATGATGTGGAATAGTACCTACACAAAAGCAAACGCACGTGCGAGAGGGCACGGCATTGAAAGGCAGCTGTCGGGCTTGATCGTGCATGAAAAAGGGATTATTAACAATAAGAGATGATGACAAACCTCTCTCTTTTACCTCTCACCAAAAAAAAAAAAAAAAAAACACCCACACTGACATAATGGATTTCTCAGTGTTTTGTTTTGGCTTGGTTTGTTTTATGGATTCTGGCAGGCTGACAAAGTTATCTGATAGTTTTACCAGGAGAGAGGTCATAATTGAAAATAATCACTCCACAGATGATTGGTAAAACGTACAACTTCATTTGTAAGATATTGGCCAATTTAAATTTTGTAGCTCGCTGTACATTGATACAAAGGACAGCATATGACTTCAGTGTAATGTTATGACACCTCTTGGCAATGAGATAGGGAAAGTTAGCTAAAAGATAGCTTGCAGGTATTTTTAGTCATCTAATGGTTAATGAAGATTTTCAATACATATACACTGCCTTACATTTCTGAGGAGAAATCACAATTTTATTTGAAGAATGTGCTGTGGCTAACTCAAAAAAAAAAAAAAAACAGCTTTACATGATAAGAAATAAAGAACAAGTCACAATTCAATCTTTGCCGCCATTCCACATTTACACTGCCTGTGCACCTAAGCTATCGACTGATAGGAATAAAACTTCACCTCTTAACGCAACTACAGACTGAAATCTTTCAACAGGAAACTGTTTAGATTTTGCCCTTTTTTTGCTTTCTTTCTAAAAAAACTACCAAACCGAAGAAACAACTGGCAGAAGAATTACTTTTTGGAATAAAGACATACCCCATTCATTTTATACACTTGTTGTGACGTCAACACTCATCAGTGTCTAGCCTTTCGGCTGTTTAAACCACCTTTGGGGCAAAAGACTTTCAGTATGTGCTTTGAACAATAGTTTGGAAAAAGAAAACTGCCAAATCATTATTTAGGCAAAAAAACCTACTCTTCATACCAAAGGAAGGCACTTTGATGATCATGAAGCTGGGTATTGCATAAGTAAGCCCAAGGAGTTTTATGTTAACAATGCATTTGCAGGCATTTTTTTCTTGCTTAACTGAAAAGTAACAGAGAAAATCAAACATTACTCAGAAAGCTTAAGAAAAAAAAAAAAAAAAGAAATGGCGAGATGTTCCCAAACATTTGACGGCAGTGTACTTCCTATTGTTCCGATGGTTTTTAAAATAAAAAAAACTTGGATAATTATCATGCTTTTGTGTGTTCCTCTGAGCCTTTTCAGTATTGATATATTTTCAACCAAGAGACCACATTCATCTCAGTCACCAACATTGTCGACATCGTCTGAGTAAACAATGGAGCAACCAATACTGGAAGACCATTGATGGATGTCGGTGTGGAAACTTAAGCTTTCCGGTATGGTCGTGCATGTCTGCACCTCATGTTTGGTATATACTTTGTGAGTGCTGAGCCCGTCATTTAGTCTTGGCCCCGTGTGTGTACGCTTAAAGCTAACATCCTTCACTGAGCAACTTGCAAAGCCTAAAATGACTTCAGACCAACTCCATTTAGTGATCCTAGTCCCCATATCTGTTGATCCTAAGTTGGACACCCCAGTTCATCTCAGGATATCTTTGAACTGTCCTTTCAACCGCCTAAAATTTGCTCATCATGAGACTGGCATGGGCACTGGCATGGCTAATGAAAGCTCAGATTGCCCACTAGGAGGTTGGCATGGATAAGAGCAGAGGATTTCGGTCATCATGTTTTTGCAGATGTGCACAGCTGTTTGCTAAGATGCCAGCATCAGACTTCCTGAGCAACCTTGGATTCGAGACCACTGTAAGGGAGTTGGCAATTAGAAAATCCACCTTCTCTATTAGAGTTGAACCAGAGCCATTATGAGTTGGTCCGTGGCATGGTAGAGCAGCACAGAAGAAGCTAAGGATGCTGTTTGGTCTCGCTTAACTGAACCTGAAACAAACCCAATTCACAATTTCTTACAGGTCTCGATTAAACTGTGTACCAAAGACAGCAAAAATGCACTGCAGCATTTCCACCAAAATAAGTGCGGGATGTGATTGATGGTGCTGGAGCGTACTACCGATGACTACATTTAAAATATTCCCGTATTTGAAGGTAGCAGCTAATTTACTAACCCAGATGCTGTTGGTGCATGTCCCTTAAAGTTATGCCTGGATTGATGTACTGAATGCAGTAAAAAAAAAAAAAAAAAAAAAAGACACTACACTGAAATGCCAATTACAAAACCATCTATCCGAATGTTGCTCAATTAAAAACGTTAAAACCCATTTTCATGTAAATCAGATTTTGTGATGTTCTAATCAGCACATAGCTCTTAATGTAGGTCATCATTCGCTAGCAGTCTGGCTAGCGTTCACTCCCTAATATGGAGCGTGTGCTAAATGAAGGAAAGGTATCATGGGAAATTTTTCGTACAGAGGCATCTCTGGCGCGTTCCAGGTGAACGCCAGGCAGCTGAGACCTCCAGTGAGAGTATTTCCTCTGCAGAAACTCACAGTGACGATCAGTACACCATTTCCAAGAACATGGTGTAATCATTAAGTGAGGTGATTCTTGCGACACAGTGCATTTAAAGGTAGAAGTTTCGTCGTTTTGAGGGATAAAATGGACAGTATTATCCTACCTTGTTTGCAAATTTTTTTTTTTTTTTAATGTGATTTGATTTAAGCTTGGATAGTGTTCAGTAAAAGTTTAAATGAATGGAGTGGACAGCTGTGCTGAGCGTTAAGTGAGTTGTGGTGGCTGGTACGACAGAATAATAGACTTTTAAGAATGAATAAACCCTCTCGTTCTTTTTGAGGCAATTAGAAAAAAAAACTCCATTTATGGGCCACTGAAGTTACACCATCACGGTCTTGGTTAACTTTACTCACCATTTATTATGGAGACCTGTTAACCCCTTCTGGTGATGATCAATTCAACAGTGAATAAAGGGAGAGAGAGGGAGAGATACAGAGAGAGAGAGATGGCCATGTTCTTTCTGTGTGGTAGAATGAGTAAACCTGATGACAAACGGCAAATGGCTTGTGATTGATGAATAATAAACATACATCTCGAAGAACTTCATCTTTAGCCAGTTCAAGTCATTTTGAATATAGACTTTAAGAGTTACTGTAAATTGCCTAAGACACAGTCATGAAATGACTGAATCTGCTGCAGTTACTCCCAACTCATAATGCACAGTTTTCTATTTGTTTCTATTCCTTTACCTATTCCCATGCACAAGCAGGAATCATGCTGGTTGTGGCTTTATAAAACAGACATCAAATACCATCACATAAACAAACGTCAACGTTTGACATCATTGCAATTCCGTAATCTGTCCACTGGGGTCACTAATTATCCTAGCATACTTCTCATTTTCATTTTCAGCATGATCCCACAAATTTTTTTTTTTTTTTTCAGGAATGCTCCGAACAAGATTGTATGAAGATAGTTACAGTTTAGATGAGAGTTTGGGGTTAAACGAACTTTTTACACGTGTGCTCAGGTAACGTTTCGAATAATCGCGAACATCCCGACGTGGTTGTTTTTCCCCTGAGATCTTTTTTCCGAAGATTGCCGGGTTGCCTTTGCAGTGGTGTTTTTTTAAGCTTCGTTAATGAATGTTTCAAGCCTCTTTCCCTAAGCCACGTAAGCGAAAAACAACGTAAACCACCGAACACTCGATTCGCACCAAACCTGTCCTCAAGATCTCAAAGAGAGTTCTACCCAGATGTCCTACTTTTACAACCATAGTAGATTAAAAAAAAACAACTCCTCATGTTACCCCTTTGTTCTGCATCGCTATATATCTTATGAGAGATCTTTTTTTTTTTTTTTTTTTTTTTTTTTTGCATGAAGACCAGTCAACAGCATCCACAGTCCTCTTCTCTCTCTTAATTGATAGAGTTCTTGGAGCTTGTTTAAGAGCTTAGATGAATGATGGTGGCCTGCTTATCCATTTAAGGGTGCTTCAGGATGATCTCTTTAAAAAAAACCTATCCATTACAGTGTGATTAAGTGGACGCAGTTTCAATATAGACGCAACACGAGCTGTTTTGTTTTATGTTTCAAGAACAGAAAAAAATAAGGCATGTTCTTATCACATCAAATAGCACTTTAAAGAGACATAAATAGCACTCACAAGACGTGTAAAAATGGATAACAGAACACATGTAGGTAATTTGTCGATAATGACAAAAGAATGAACTGTATTCTAAACTAAGCAGCATTGGTTTCGCCAATGGAATTTGCACCATCCAGATGAAACATCATTAAACTGCGCAGATTACACGTTGGCATGGAAACTGCAGTGAAAATTAACATTGTTCAAATCCTGTCAAACATGTGAAGTAAAGGAGAAGTACGCGACTTAACGTCTCAAATGAGTTATGATATCTTCTCGGAGAGAAAAGAAAGGAACGTCTCAGAGGAAGGTGCACGTCGCAGATTGAAAGAAGTGACGTTCGGTTTAAAATAGATTCAGGCTCCTGCCGCGCCTTGAGTGTGTACGTGGCACCTTAACTGGACTTTTCTTCCTCTGCTGTACGGCGATCCTAACTTCTTCTCTGTTTCTTTTCTTTTTTTTTTCCCACCCTCTCCTCGACGCACTCTGTTCCCGTGTAATGATTAGGGAGTGTGTTATTCAATATGCTTCAGTCGAGAGAGATTTACAACGTGTTTTAATCTTGATGATTAAAGTAGAACTTTCCTAATACAAGTGTCAATTTTTTTTTTTTATTATTGTTATTATTCAAAAGAGTATTCAACCAGCGGAATCATGATCTGCGGGTCCTCATTATCCCGACCTTTGCATGAAGTCCTCGATTGTTATCGGGGGATTGTGACATAAATCTAAGTAACTCATGCTTTATGGGAAACTATAAATGAAAACAAAACTACTTAGCATTTAAAAGAGACCTAACCCCATCTTTTGGGATCAAGGGAAAACGTGTGGCGTGTTCTTTCACTAAATGGAATTGAATTTTAGATTACTTTCAGCTCCTAAATTACAAGGCAACTGTGCGTTTGGATGCTTTGCCAGTTAGTTATGTTTAAATGAATGGGTCAGACCTCTGTGTTAATGCTGTAGAATGCTGTGGCTGTACCTGTTTTGTTGGGAATGCCACCAATCGAAATTGACACCGTTGTGTGTGTGTGTGTGTGTGTGTGTGTGTGTATTTTTTTATTTTTTTATTTATTTATTTTTAATTGAGTTCTTATCTAGTAAAGCTATTCAAAAAACGCTCTATTACTGTGCTGATGTAAGTACACCACCAAGGTCAGAGCCAACTTAACTCTCTGTTTATTCCTTAGGCTTGCTCACCCCTGCTGTCCCCCCAGCACCCTGATCATTTCTGCTGTAGGTAATGTTGGGGGTGTGGGGGGGGGGGGCTTTTTTGACAAGGCCATATACTCTCAGAATGGTAGAATTTGTAAGCCAGGGAAAGAGGGAGCCCATCAATCAGGCACACTGGTGAGAGAGGTGTGCAGGGGCCAACCACTGACAGCTACTTAGCAAGGATTCACCAGCGTGAGGCAATAAGTCTGATACGTGTTAACTAAAGTAGACACAAGCAGGCACACGCACACTCACACACTCACACACACACACACACACACACAAGTGCATGCGTGTGCACGCACACATACACATACACACACACACACACACACACACGCACACACCCCACACACACACACACACAAATCCTGTCTGGGATTGTATTAGTTCAGAGATGCACACTCTCAAATAGATCTGCCAGTTATGTACTACCCTGCTGAAATATCTCCTTGAAGGCCCCCTGCGACTTCAGGGCCAGCACCACATGTTTAAAAGCTTACAGTTTGGGAATGAAATGTATTTGAAACTCAGTCATATTTTGACAGATATACTCTGTCAAATGGAAATAAAAATGGAAATAATGGGGTATTCCAATCAAATGATATAAAAAAGGGGGGGGGGGCAGGAGGTAGGGGTCTAGGGAGAAAGAGAGAGACAGAGAGAGAGAGACAGAGAGAGAGAGAGAGAGAGAGAACACAACGAATAAAGGGAACAGTGCACAAAAGAAGGGCACAATTTCTTCTTTTTTTTCTTTCTTTCTGTAATAGCTTTGTCAGCTGGGCCTCAAACATTCTCACAGTGAGAGACAGAAGAGGAGGAATGAGAGCCAAACCTTTTTTTATTTTTTTATTTTTTTATCATTACAACACGCAGTGCTGATGCCAAGAGTAGCTCTCCACACCACAGGCTCCAGTACAGCGCCAAACATCTCACAACAGGTCAAGAGATTAAGAACAAAAAACAGTCCTGAGTAATTACTCACCCTTAATGAGAGAAAAAGAATAGCTTACTAAGAAAATTAGGTAGAAAAAAAAAATCTGTCGGCTGAATTTTCGGTTACCGCGATCAAGTACCAGGGGTTTAGCGCTGGGGTTCATCCAGTGTTTTTTTTTTTTGTTTGTTTTTTTAATAAAGTATCAATTGACACTACTCACGCATCACAAAATTCACCTCAGGTGAATTCATTGTGTATTTACGATTTTGATTCTTGTTGTTTTGTGACCATTTGATCTGATCTTGACGGAAAGAAAAACCAGTTAGTCATAACAAACACCATTCCCCTGGTCCCATCGGTTTAAAGTTTTATATTCTTACACAAGTTTTGCAAGCAGGTGGCATTTCAAACTTCTTTTTTTTTTTTTCCTTTTTTTTTTTCCCCTCAGAAATGTCTCGCATAATTAAAATAGAGTTACGGAAGGTGAAAAAAAGAGAGAAAAACAGAGCGTGCGGTGAGCCATCTATCTTTCTCTGACAGAGTCATCCAACGCTGGAAATTGAAGATAGCGAATCTCCAAAGTCCCCTCACATTACAGCTGTCAGAAGCTGATAAAGCAGAACAGAATGAGAGTAATAAATATAATTTATAGCACATCTACACATGCAAATAAATCAAAATTACACCTAACGCACTTTTCCTTTAATTAAGTTCTTTAAACTTTATGCACTGTAGACCTGTAGAGGTGTCTGAAGGTCCTGGGCAAACAGACTGCCGCAAATAGAAAGATGGGGGCAGGCGGGGGGAGGGGGGCGGGGGGGGGGGTGCGACGTATTTAGCTTGAGAGGGTCAAGATGACACTCCCTACTTCACACTAACACTTTTCACTCTGCTCCAAGGGTGATGTTTGGTAAGAATGATGTGAACAGACATTTTCTTTGACCTTGTGAAGTAAAGTAGGGTAACAAAACGGAGACTGGCAACATTGTTAAAAGTTAAAAAAAAGTTGTCGTTTGTTTATTTAATCTTAACTGATTTCTTTATTTACTGAAGTAGTTACTTCCATGGTGACTTATGGATGTCATTAACATGATTGCTTTAACTTGTCCTGAACTCTTTAAGCCCACATTTTGTGTAGTTGCTGGTGGATTGTGGTCAGATCTGTTAGGTCCCAGTTAAGATCAGTGCTCTCCAGTGCCCCTGGTGGTATTGACCTTTATTTGCAAACTCACAACACCGTTAAAAAGGAATAGATCAAATGCAGCGCACAAAAAAGCTCAACACTATATTACGCACACACATTTCAGGAGGAAGTTCAGCATCTGGGCTAATATGCTTTAACTAACTTGAATATTCAAAACGACTGCATGTGAACTTCAGGTGTGGATCAGTTTCAGCGTAACTGCTGTGTGAATTTCAATGCCTCCTAAGTGGCTGAAGTTAGACATTAACTCAGATTTGCACATGATTAGGTTGAATGAAAACTGATACCGCTGTGGCCAAAATCAACTAAACTAATTTATCTGCAGATGGTTCATGAAATCAGTTTGAAGTATTTTCGCATATATTACTCTGATGTATGATTACAGGAACATATGTAGTTCAATGAAAACACTTATGCATATCAGAGAAAAAAACTCTACTCTGTGACGGAGGAGAATTTTCGGCTGGATGCAGAAAATGTAAACAAAACCAAGAGAAAAAGTGGCGTTTTGCATGCGTCGGAATGGCTTTTTTTTTTTTTAATCAGACAAATTATCACATATAAAAGAAATTGAAAATGCTTGAGTAAGCTCTGCTCAATTCTCATATGGAGTTTCTATTACAGTAAACACTGATACATGTTTATTTGGGGCACCTGTGATGAGACATGCTTAGAGTCAGAGAGGTTTGGAGCATTTCTGGACTGTTAATTGGAGACTGTTTGTGTGACGTGTTCTTCCGTGTATGGTTCAGAATAATAATAATAATAATAATGATAATGATAATAACAATAATAATAATAATAATAATAATAATAATAGTTTATTTAGAGCCCAATATCACTGTTTATAGTCTCAAAGGGCTTTACATGTCTATTCCAAAGTCAAATGAAAATTATCCATAAGTTCGAGAGAATAGATAAGTCTTTAGTCTGGTTTTAAAGGTATGGAGAGAGTTTGCCTCCCTAGCTTCTGTAGGTAAACTCTTCCAGAGGAAGGGAGAGTGTTAGGAAAAAGCTTGGTTGCCAGCGGACTTCTTTTTAACTCTTGGAACGACTAATAGTCCAGAATCTTGAGAGCACAGGGTACGAGGGGGGTTATAGGGTGTAATTAAGTCAGATAGGCCAGTACAAGCCCATGCGAAATATTTGTCAGTAGCTTTCAGAGTTCGATAAACAAACAGGTAAGGCGGCCAAGCCTCCAAAACTTGAGTCCGATCGTCAGGTAAAAAACTTACAAACTTCAGTCATCGTGAACTTGTGAAAAAGTTCTCACGAACTTGTGGGCCTGGTGATCGAGCAGCCTGCGTTTAAAGCCCTGGTTTATTCTGTGCTTTCAAGTACCACTGTCAGACCTGCTCTTTTGTGTTATGGGGTTGTTTTATTCGCATCTTAAATATTTTCACTGCTGTCTCCTCCCCTTACAATCATATATTTTGATTCATATCTGAATATGTCATGAACCACATTTAGATATTTTTCATCAGACTGGTATTGTTTTCTGTTTTGGTTGTTTTTCTTCATAAGCGGCACCTGTCTTCGTTGTTACTCCAGATCTTTTGTTGAAAATAGTTTGATCTTTCCAACTATGGCGATGGAGCTACAAATTAAAACTAATTAATGCTTTGATTTCATAACCTGCCATTAGTTACAAGTTCAAAAAAAAAAAGCCAACAATTGGGATAATAATTTAAATTAATTCACCCTGTGAGTCAGCTTTCAGAATGAAGTCCATCATCGCCACCACCTCCATCAGAACCTTATATTAATGAATTATTTTTATCTGTTATCTATAATACATGTTAAGGCCAAGGCCTTTTGCGAGAATGTTAGGACATGAAAGAGAAAGAATCCCTTTAAACCTGCATTGGCACAAAATAGAAAAGATGTTTGGAGGAAACCTTCAAAGCTTCCCTGAATCTTATTTATTACATCTTCTCTCAGGTTTACCTTGCAACCCTCTGACATCAAAGTTTCGAGATTAACATTTTAAAGCTGTCTGGTATGGATCAAACAAGTCCTACTGAGGCCTTGCCAATTTTTTTTTCTTCTTTTTTTTTTCTCTTTTTTTTTTTTTTTTTCCGCTGAGTCACTGAATATATGTAATTGAAGCACATGTTACTCAATTATAATCACTAATGGAATGTGATATAAGGCAAACGTAATACATTATTAAACATTTCTGTGAAAATTGAACCACTGGAGTTTTAAAAACTAGGGGGAAAAAAGAGTCTAAAAAGAAGTGAAATCTCGACTCTTCGAGTTTAGTTTGGGTTAAACCTCTTCAACTACTGTGCTAAATCTTCTCAAGGCTTTTTTACATGTCTGCAAAAACAGTTTTTGGAATTAAAAAAATGTTACGTTAGCACTGTAACTTAAACGTTAGCTCTATGACTTGAAAGAAACTCGCTTGATTATAGGGTAAAAAAGAAAAAAAAAAAGGTACAGAATTCAAAATGTAATTTAAAAAAAAAAAAAAGTCAAACTTGTGCTCGGCTCAGCACACGGACCCCCTGAGCTCTCTCTCCCTCTCTTTTTTTTTTTTTTTTTTTTTGCTTGCTTTCTTCCTTCTCTCTTTCTACTTTCTTTCGCCTGTGTCTGTCTCTCAAGGTCAGTGTTTCATATTCATACCCACTAGCTGTGCTGCCTGGTAGGCATTCTCTCCCAGAGTCTTTCCAGCCCGTGAAAATAAATAAATAAATAAATACGACTCGAATAAAAATCTCAACAAATCTCCGTGTTAGGCAGTGCCTTTGCCCTGAGTGACAACAAACCGCATTCCTCATCCTGCATAACTGTCCTTTCAAGCCCCCCCCAAAAAAAAGAAAGAAAGAAAGAAAGAAAGAAAGAAAGAAAGAAAGAAAGAAAACTGTGCCAACTGTAGTCAAATCGTGAGTAAATTGGAGCTTGTTACTGAGGTGCGCACCTTAGCTGTATCTTCTCTAATGATAAATAGATTTGAAAATATTCACCTGCCTTTTTTCTTACGTTCCCTCTCACAGATCCTGCAGTGTAACTCACATTTGCCTTGCACTGCTTCTGAAAAGAAAAGTCAAAGGCTGGTGTTTCGGGGTAGGGCTCCTACCTTGCACTGATTTTGGAAAAAAGGTGGCGTAAATACCTACAAACACTTACAATGAGAGTGTGGACATAATGCGGAGAGAGAGAGAGAGAGAGAGAGAGAGAGAGAGATTTGTGGGGAGCGAGGCGTGTATTTGGTGGATCTTTATTTCTGAGATGAAAACAGGAATTTTCTCCCGTGGCCTGGTGCTAATGCTGCGCCCATATTAATACCCTGTTTAGTACCAGAAGCTGAAGTGGACTAGTTTACACTGGAGTTTACGCCAGGACTCCAGTGATCACACACTCTATTATAACTACCCTCTGCGTGTGTGTGTGTGTGTGTGTGCGTGCGTGCATACATGTGTGTGTGTGTGTGTGTGTGTGTGTGTGTTTTTCTCTCAGAAGTTACTTTTTTTTTTTTTCTTCATTTGCCCGCTGACATGTTTTTGGCTCAGGGAAGAGAAACTTGAGGTTCGCTGGATGCCCTTGGCCCCTTCTGATGTCAGATGGAACCTGTTGGCTCGAATTATACGCCTCAGCTCCACTGCAACAGGAAAGTCTGCGGTTTTTAACCTCCCTTATTAATGAACACACAGCAGCCAAACCATGCCAACGAGAGGTTTGTACATAAAACTAATCCACAGTAGCTAGAGTCCACTGTATCTCAATAAATATGTCTATAAATACTAAACAAAAGATATCTGTTTCATGAACATTTTGCCAATGTCTCTTCTGAGTGTGAAATATCATGTTATGTTTCACAGAGGTTGTTAAGAGGCATATTCTATTTGAACTGAACTGTACACAGACAACAAAATTACACAAACAGAACGATTTCTCTGCAATCTGCTCATCTCTCCTCCTCTGTAACACTCGTTCTACAAGCGAAATGTCTATGTTTTGCTGGTATCTTCTTTAAGGTACTTCTTTTTTTCTTTTTTTTTTTTTCTTCCGTGAGAACCCCAGGGGGGAGGCGTCTGCCATTTCAGAGATGTTTGATATGAGGGTCTGCGTACCACTCTCTGTGGAGAGACTCAGCTCCCTCCAGGTTTGTACCAATAGCCCTGCAGTTTTAAAAGATACAGAGAGCTCTCCGCACATGACACTTTATATATACATACGTGTGTGTGTGTGTGTGTGTGTGTGCGTGCGTGCGCATGTGTGTGTATCTATATAAAACCCTAACTGTTTGGAGGTGGTGGGGGGGTCCATTGCGGATGGGTGGTGTGTACAGAAATGAGAGCCGGGGGGGGGGGGGGGGGGGGGTGAGAGAGACAGCACGAGAGAGAGAGAGAGAGAGAGAGAGAGAGCACGAGAGAGAAGAAAAAAGAGGCAGCTTCTGCAGCTTTTTAGGGACACACTTGATATCAAACATAATCTGATGATTGGGATGTAAGGAGCAGGAAACAAGAGCTGACAATCAACACAATTCCCAGACACCCTCCTCCTTCTATCTCTCTCTCTCTCTCTCTCTCTCTTTCTTCCTCTTTCTCTCTCTGTTTCCACTCAACCCGTCGCCACTGAGGCCCAGGCTGCCTTGAAGACATGACAATTCTCTTTTACTCCATCTATCTTTTGAACTGGTCTTTTTTTTTTTTTTTTTCTTTTGGAGATGACAGCGTTAGCGCCCGCTAAAGAAGTCACGACGCTTTGTTGGAAACAGGCCTGACTTTTAAGCCTGTGTGAGAGAGCAAATGTGTTCCGCTGGTGACGAGGAGCTTTTTTGAAGACTGATAGCACCCCCCACAACCCCCCCACCCCCCACCCTCCTCCCTGCCTCACCCCACCCCCCGCCCTCTTCCTCCTCCGCCTTAGCCTTTTTCTCCCTCATAGGAAGTTCAAACTCTTTTGTGTAGTGACAGTTTGGGGGAAATGCACGTACACGCATTGGAAACGGCTGCGCCATCATAATATTGCACACTCCTTAATTTAATTAGTTCTTTGTCTGGCCATTGGAATGAAAAAAGAAGCCAATAAAGGCATTGTTATTTGCTTATGATTCCATTCCTAGGCCTTAGAGACTAATTAATGGAAAGTTTCTGTTCCTTTACTTCTGTTCCAGCATTGGATTGGGCTTCCAGAACTTTCAGAGGGAGGGACAGCGGTGTTTATTGGATTTTATGAAATCTGAAATATGAGCAGAAGCTTAATGTTTAAAGAGAAAACGTATCTAAAAATTGGTTTTAAGAACTATCAGACTCGTAAATTGTACCGTGGGCAAACATTGCTCCAAAAACATGTGCTTGTTTAAAATTTCAAAGAAAGAGAGAGAGAGAGAGAGAGAAAGAGAGAGAGAGAGAGAGAGAGAGAGAGAGAGAGAGGGAGCAGGTGTAATAGCAGAGACTGTTGTCTTTATATTCAGTAAAGCACTCTCCTCAAATGATTTCCTTTGCACAAATTATGTAGAGAAAAAAAGAGCAGTGTTTCAACATTTTAAACAGATGACAAATACATTCCAAACATTTCAAATATATGAACAAATTAATTGTTTGTATATGTGTAGACAGATAGATAGATAGACAGATAGATAGATAGATACATAGATACATAGATACATAGGTTCCAAACCTCCATGTGAAAGTAATGCAAAGCTATGTGGTCTATGCGTGAATGTGCCTAATGTACAGTTAACATACAGCATACAGTTTTTCACTGTTTGGCCTTCTGGAATGACGACATCATATACAAAGTGACTCACGTGATATTGAGTGTTATATGCAGCAGGAAAGAGAGTTAGAGAAAAAAGAGATATGATGACTTTCTTTCAGACGAGAATAAAGCCATTAAAAAGGGGGAGGGGGTAACAGATATGGATTTAAGACCTATATTTGATAAGTTACTGATAACCAGTCCTTCTTTTGTGCCATGTTATTTGAAAAGCAATTGCTCTTCGTAGTATAACAATGCTCCTTTGGAGCTATATTAATATCCGTCAGCTCATCTATCTAAAGCAGGAAATTTACCAAGAGGCATTTCTTTTGGCTCTGTCACCCCAAGAGTTGGAATTATCTGTGTGTGTGTGTGTGTGTGTGTGTGTGCATGTGTGTGTGTGTGTTTGCGTGTGTGTGATTGCTTGCGTGTGTGTGTGTGTTTTCGTGTGTGTGTGGGTGGGTAGGTGTGCATGTGTGTGTGTGCGTGGGTGTGTGTGTGTGTGGGTGGGTGCGTGGGTGTGTGTGTGTGTGGGTGGGTAGGTGTGCGTGTGTGTGTGTGCGTGGGTGTGTGTGTGTAGGTGGGTAGGTGTGCATGTGTGTGTGGGTGTGTGGGTGTGTGTGTGTGTGGGTGGGTAGGTGTGCGTGTGTGTGTGCGTGGGTGTGTGTGTGTGTGGGTGTGTGTGTGTGTGGGTGGGTAGGTGTGCGCACATGCCTCCGTGTGTACCACTATGAAACATGAAATGAACATCACACAAAGAGGACTTGTCAAAGAAACCAGAAAAAAAAAACATGCAATAAATAGAATGATGAAAGAAAGTTGTCAAACAATGTTTATCATTAGGTTCTAAGAAATGCTTTCAAAAGTCTGCAGCAGCACTAATGACTACTCTTTGGCTGATTGTATGAGAATGATTGTGTGTATATACACAAAGAGAGAGAGAAACAGAGAGAGAGAGAGAGAGAGAGAAACAGAAGGAGAGATGGAGAGAGACGGAGAGAGAAATGAAACCGTCGGAAAGTGTACATGATACATGGCATAGCCAAGGAAACCCTCTTTATGTATTCATAATCTTTGCACTCTTTCATCTCTTGTGCCGTTGGTGGGAGGATGAATTCCTTCCCAAATCAAATTGTTCTGGGTCTCGTCCACGGACACCATCCTTCATCTTACTGCATATGTTTATTTGGTCCTGGGCCTTACGTGTCTGTCTTTTATTGCCTGGTTCCTGAGACATCTAAAGACTTGGTTAAACCTAAGATGAATCTTTCACTCTGTCATATAGCATATAGCTTACCAACAACAGCGCGAGGATGTCCTAATAATGAGGAATATGATAAGAACAGTGCAAATTCATTCGGTGTAAAGGTTTGTTTGAGAACGATGGTAAGTTTCATTTAAAGGCTTGGATATCTAGCGCATTCCATTTGACAAACACGGGAATCATTCTCAAAGTTAGAATACGGAAAAACACTTAAAAAAATAAAAACAAAAAAAAAACTTCTATTTGTTATCGTCAAACAAAAAGCGAAAGGGGGAAAATGAGAAAAGGTGTGCTTGTTTTCTTTAATAAAGAATGTAATTATAATAATGTGACGAGAGATTGTCTGTTCACCACATCGTTCTAATAATACTCCGTAATGACTTTAAGCAGGTGTGTCTATCTCACACTATTATTCATTCCATAAACAGTGTTAACTGATCCTTTGAGGGGGAAAAAAGAATTGAAAAGAAAAGAAAGAGCAAAACCATATTTGAATCAATCCAAAGACTGTTAGGATTCAGCTCAAAAAGAAATAAAAGGCAGTCGCGAACTGCGTCAGTGGTCCCATATGTATATAATTAAACAGAAACACTTTTTTTACAGTCCATAAGAGCTCTTCCTTCATCAAGCTTCACTTGAAGCCAAAAAGAAGAGCGACACAGGTACTTTTTGTCTTTATTGTACCTTTCTTCATATTTTCATTACAATTTGTAATGATTTGGCATTGTTGGATCGACGATTTACATTACTGAATTATTAATGACTTCATCATTTCTCTTTTTACTCTTGGTAAATTCGTGATTTGAAGTCGTTTCCTAATTAATGAAGTTTACACCTTTCTGTGTTTTGTCTTGTATTGAATTACAGTAAAGACACAGAATTCGCTGTCATCCGTGATCGGTTTACACCGTTTAGCGTTCGGCTACGTGTACACGCCATGCTGTGTCTGGTGGGAATCAAAAGTATTCTGTGTTTCATAGGGGCATTGGTTCGGTGGGTGGACACATTGATTTTGCTTTGATTTGCTCTGATCTAGCGCCTGCTGCAATTTTGTTTTAAGCATATGCAAATATTAGCCATGTTTGAGAAGTTAATTAAAAGAAAAGATCAAATCTTTCTCATTTCATTATTTGTAGCATTCATCATATGCTGTATTTAATGTATTCAGTCATCTATCTTTTCTTTCTTTTCTTTTTTTTTTTCCTCTTGAGGTGTTGAACTCCGTATTACACGCGGGCCAACTACACATTGACAGGAACATTTATGACTTCTTGTTCTCGTAACAGTTTGACCTCAATACCTTTGCCAACTTCAGACACGGGAAGCAGACAAGAATCGTATTTTTCGACAAATTTCTTTACTTCAAGGGGGCTCCTCCCAATCGGCTAAATGTAACATGAGATTCGCTAATTGTAGTGAATGTATTTTATTTCTTACGTTTTCAAAAAAAAAAAAAGGATTCCATCCCCCCTCTCTCTTTCCCTCTCTTTTGTCTGCTCCTCCGACGCAAAGTTTCCTTGGGCCGCGTTAAAATTCTCCCGCAAGTCGAAACGTGCATCTCAGTCACACCCCCTCACTCAGAGGGAACGCTCGCACGCCCCGGACTGCGAAATGAGCTGATAATCAGACCCGCCGTCACATTTGCATTCGCAGATGCTCCAGTCAGTAATAATTTAAAACTCAATTTCAGTTTCCCAACAGCTGGGTGCTAAGGGAGTGGATGGTGGAGACACGGCCTCTGTTTAGAGATGCGCAGTAGTCTTGAAGCTATTTTGTATGTTGAAGGCTGGTTTAAAAGACTGTCTTTTAGGATTTCCGTAAACCCGTCGTAAGACTGCATCAGATAATAAAATACTCTACAAGCAAGCTATTGATCATTTAACTTTCGGTTGATCATACGATCGCCGTTTCTGATTTTTTTTTTTTTTTTACCGTTATTGTATAGAATGAGGACACCGTTTATTCCCACACAAAATACCATAAGGTGTTTTGTTGTTTGTGATCTCATGCTAATTTGAAAGTGCAATATAATAATTCTAACTCTCGGTGGAGAATGCTCTTTCTGAGTAATATAAATGTGATTATATATATATATATTCTTTTTTCCCACTATTGAACTTTGCCATTGATTTCTCCATCATATCTGCCTGTTGCCATTCATTATGAGTTCATTTCTGCAAACTCTAATTAGACATAGAAAAAAAGTTTACTCATACTATGACTCAAATTAGTACAAAGGCGGTGGACATTCCCCCCCACCCCCGAGTCCGAGCTCAATTCTGACAGCGTGGACATTTTGATGTTACAAATGGCAAAAAAGGGGGTTAAGCACATAGCAGTAAAGTGAAAGATCTGTCCCTCACATTTGGAGGTGATCCAAACCCTCTTATGCCACAGCCGCAATCACACATCAAGAAAGTGTGACACCCGTTTGCTTCTGAAGGGCAAAGAAAACTCCCCACTGTTGCAAAAATTGCAGTTTTCAAAAGCCTGGCCCTATTTTCAGGTCCATTTATAATGCATTTCCAACACTGAATGAGGTAGAGCGAGAGGGAGCGAGAGAAAGAGAGAGAGGGAGGAAGTTAGAGAGAGGGAGAGAGAGAGAGAGAGAGAGAGAAAGAGACAGAGAGAGAGAGAGAGAGGAGGAGGAGGAAGAAGAAGAAAAAGAAGAAGAAGAGGAGGAAGAAGTTGGGAGAAGGGGTGGAGTAACCTGGGGGATGGGGGGCTGGGGTGAGGGTGGGTAAGAGGGCAGGTGCTTACCGGAATCGTTACGGGATGTATGATTACCCAGCATTCCACTTTTTTCTTCTTTTTTTTTTTTTTCCTAGGAAATTGTGACGGCCAAGCAGATGTGTTATTATCCTCTCCTGCTCTAAATTCGACGGCACGAGAAGCCAGACACACACACACACACACACACACACCAGGAGGAAATATGAAAATAAGCTTTGCAGTGACCTGCAGGCAGGTGGAAGACAAAAAAAAAAACCTCACTTGTTAATTTCACAGACAGAAGGCCAGAGAGACAATGAGGTCACGACAGTGATCTGTAAGGCGTACATCTGTTACTTGTCAGAGAGAATCATTTGATCAGGCTCTCTTCCCCAATTTTTCACGTGCTGGTTGTGAGTCTTGGAGAGGTCCTGTCACTGTAACCTACGCTGAAAGGAACCACGCGTGTTAAGGACCGAATTGCTGTGGTACTGGTTTGAAGCACATCTAAGGAGTTCCCGCACTGATCATTTTTAATCCCGTGTTTTTCTTTTTTTTTTTCATCAGGATAAAAATTGTCTCAGAGAATGAGAAATAAACACTGAAGACTCTCATAAGCACAAAATGCCACAGAAGGTTCCAGATGTAATGTTATGTCACATCTCAGTTATAATTAGATTAAACCATTTTGGTTGTGGCTTTAGGCAAAAAAAAATATTAAAAAAAAAACAAAGAAAAAAGGCAAATTATGTGACATTTTTAATAGAGGAATACAACCATCTAATGACATCTTTGTTCTGCTTTATAATCTGGTCAAAGTTAAAATGTTGTTGGGGGGAAGATTCTTCCAGGGTTTTCCAGAAGTGAGGTATTTTTCCATGTCATTGGTAATCAATGGTTTTGGGTCTTTAGCCATACTAATGGGTGAAATACAAAACTGTCTCCCACTCCCTGTGGAGACCAGGGCATTGTGCTTAGTTACACCTGATCAATACCTCCAGTTCCATTACTAGCATCACTGTATTCAGGCTATATTGATAGCAGTTGACCACGTGGGCAGTTCAATCCTGAACTATTGTAGTTGTCTTTATTTCAGTTTGACTCAGAAATGTTTTCATCATTTTGCTGTGTGTGTGAGTTTGTTTGTGTGTGTGTGTGTGTGTGTGTGTGCAAACTCGTGTGTGTGTCTGTGTGTGTGTGTGTGTGTGTGTGTGTGAGCGTGTGTGTGTGTGCAAACTCGTGTGTGTGTCTGTGTGTGTGTGTGTGTGTGTGTGCGCGCGTGCATGTGTGCGTACGCGTGCATATTCAGAACTCTGGTAACAGGCCTACAGTACATTATGTATTGTAGACTATTGAAGGTACTAAGCTGCGCTAAGCATTTTCAAATCAAAACCATATGGCCGCTGTTTCCCAGACTCTTGGCTGCCCATTGTTTTGTTTTGCTGAACAAAGTAAAGAGTGAGGGGATTAAATGTTATCATCACTTCCTTAAATGCCTCTTGTAGTGCAATCCATCACACGATGCAGATAAGAGAGAGAGAGAGAGAGAGAGAGAGAGTGGAAGCTGAGAAGAGGTTGACAAGTTAAACAGATTAAACTTGGAGGAATGTAAGTGCAGTCTGGTTCCCAACTTTACATGGCCGCATGTAATGTCACAGAGGCAGACATAAAAGAGAGCATGTCTGTGTCGCCTCCAGGACGTTAACAAGCTGAATGACCTTTATCTGGGCATAAGAACACTGCACAACTCCCTAAAGCATCAGTTTAGATGTTAAAGGGACACGCTCAGCAATAGAGAGACTTTGGAACTTTCTTTCTCAAGTTCTCAAATTTTATGATCCAGCCCTCGCAGTTATAATATTCATAGTTTTTGTGTAGTCTGCAATACTAAGAGGCATTATCATTTCATGTTTTGTTTTGCGTTTTTGTTTGTTTGTTTGTTTTAGTTGCTTGTTTTTTTTTTAATATTTGATTTGTAGGAGGTTGCCTCATGACACACTGTTCCAGAAATTATTCAAGGGATTTTAATTTAATGTTAAGTTCATTCCTTTTCTTTTCTTTTCTTTTCTTTTTTTTTTCTTTTGGTTATTTTTCTTACTCTGAGAGTAAAATGAAGTTTAAGCAGTTTTAACGTTTCAAAATATTACATTTAGATGTAAAAATCTGACCTTTCCTTCATTCAGTGCCTGGTTTACATTGCAAAATCCAGTGACGCACAAACTTTGACTGGTCTGACCAATGGCTGCTGCTTAAACTACTGTTATCAATGACAAACAGTGAGGTTTTCTTCATTATAAGCGCTTGTTACAATGTAATACACCGTAATTACAATGTTATTACTGTATTGGGGATGCTGGTCAATTAAATCACGATATTCCTCTCCTAACAGAATCACATAGACGTAGCAGAGGAACTTCACAGACAAAAAAAGTAAACATGTGAGCCTGCCTGTTCACTTTATGAGTTTTCTAAAAACCATGTGACTAAAGTATAAAATTCATCAGAGTTGAAATATTGGCAGTTTAGGACTAAATCATCCTGGGTTTCTAAACTGTTTGTTCTGTCTCTCACTAGAGTGAGAACCTTTTGTTTTTTGGGAAAAGTGCCCTCACACAAGCTGTTCGAACCGGGTTGACAGTGTTTCTTGTTCTGAAGTGTTAGTGAATACTGGTAATAGAGCAGAAATAGTTTGTAAAAATCCCCAACAAAGATATTGGCTCAGAAATTTCTCGAGATACAACTGCATCGACACGAGAAAAGTATTTTGAAATGACTTTCACGTCTTCTGAATTCTTCATTTTTACACAAATTTCATTCATCAATTCAGACTATCCACCAGCAGCGGAGTACAAAGTTACACACAGTTTATTAAAAAGGAAACAGCATGGTTGATAAAATGAGAAAATGACTTCATAAATCTACGGTCTAACCCTGCAGCTTCAAATGTCATTTAGCACAGACAATTCACAACGTTTGTCTATAAAGAAATCTGAATGGCCTTCTACTGGCCTGAATGGTCTTGTGCATTTCCGGAATGTTCTGGTTCGCTTATAAAGGGAAAAACATACCTTTGCTCTCTCTCCCCCCCTCTCTCTCTCTCTGTCTCTCTCTCTCTCTCCCCCTCCCTTACAGATCTACAAATATACATACACACCCCTGCCCACCCTCCACCCCCCATAAAACAACCTCTCAGGATGAGACAGCATGCATGCTGGTGGTGAAGACGTGCAGTGTTGCAGGGCCAATGTGCTGTGAAAGTGCTTTGTGATTGTTACATACTCCTTCATGCTGCTCCTTCATGGGCCAGTAGTTCTTCCCCTTTGGCACCCTGTCTGAAAGTGTTTCAGTTTTTTTTTCTTTTTTCTTTCCTTTTTTCTCCCCATTCTTTCATTCAATACCTTAAATCTTTTTCTCTTTTTAAATAAATAAAAGATGTATTTGAATGACAGTAAAACTAGCTTCTCAGACAAATCTAAAAAAAAGCAGAAGAAGAAGAAGAAGAAGAAGGAGGCCCCTAAAATGCATCTGTCGCACGTGGCGAGAGCGTTGTTTAAATTTCATGATTTCACGGGATGTTGGAGACTCAAGCGGGGCGGCCTGAGCCGCGTTGTCATCCCCTCTGGATGCTCTTCCAACAGCTGAGACAAAAGAAGCGAGGATTAGCGTTTGCTAATCTACAGGAAATCGCCTCGCTTCAACTCTACCACGAGTGAAGGGCCCGTTCTGAGCCAGCTGTACCTCACGTTTGTAGATTTGTTTGTTCGTTGAGGAAATAGAGCAGCGGAAAAAAAAAAACAAAAACAGAAACAGAACAACAAGGAGTGGCAGTTTATCACGCTAACAACTCAGAAATGGAAAACTGCTAACAGACAACATCTGACTGCAGGTTTTTTCAGCCTGTAAAATTGCTGTAATTTAAGTGGGTTTCTTTATACTTGGTTTTAGTTAGAGAAATCAACATAAGTGCGGTGATACAAAGTAGATTGTGCCATCTGGATTTAACTCACTTTTCACTGTGTCATCAGTTTGTATCAATATTTGTTGATGCATAAAAGGTACCCATTTTGATATCTGAACGTCTGGTTGATAACTGTCAGACAGTTATTTTGTTTATGTCGATAATTTCAGCTGTGCTCTCATTTTTTCCAGTTATCTTCAATTTATTTTTCCCCTTTTATTTCACTGCTTTCAGGCATTTTTTTTCCCTTTGTGTTTTTCTTTTTTTCTTCTCATCTTCTGGTGTGTCCAGAGAATTTTGCAACAGAGCAGTAAAACGAAAGTGACAACTTTTGCTTCCTTCCTCTAGCATCTTTTCTCTTCTTTCCCTTTGTTTTCTTTTGTCTTGTTTTTTTTTTTTTTTTTTTTTTTACCTCAATCCTTCTTTTATCCTTCTTGTCCCCTCTGAGAAGCCGACCTCCATTAATCATACAAGCTCATCAAAGCCACTGAACGCCCTTTATGTGGAACTGGTCGTGTGACAGCTTCCCACTGAAGCCTCAGATCTGCACGTGTGTGTGTGTGTGTGTGTGTGTCTGCGCGCGTATATGACCATACATTAATATAGTGACCATAACGGAATATATCAGTCACATATCAAATCAAACAGCCGCGAGCTCATGCTGTTGCTTTCTTGTTTGTCTATTTATTTATTTATTTATTTATTTGCTTAAATAGTGAAACATTTGTTCTACCGTTTAGTGAATCGTATGGAAGGTTATTGGAGATTTCCATTTAAAAGAGATCATCGGCAAGATAAACATCACGCGAAGGAACAGCCATTATTTTAGTTCGATATGATTTTCTTTTTTTTTTTTTCTTTTTTTTTCCAGCCTGCTTTGATGGTCAGAGATGAAGGAGAGGCTGACGGGGAGGGGGGGGGGGGTGGCAGGCACTAGTTAAAAAGACAAATGAAGGCACAGTAGCCAGCTCATAAGAGACTTTGACCTAATGCACCCTTTCGATTGCCCTATCCCTTACAAGGCGCGCTGACATACACAGATATTTATCAAGACACCTGTCAAATAAAGGACCCGACCACTAACTTTGGCCTCCACTACTTTGAGGGAAGAAGTTAGACATCTTTGATCACAAAACTGTCTCGGACTGACAGGTGGGACGCAAAAAAAGGCGGGGGGGCAGAAAGTTATTACGTTCCATCTGTCTCAGACCTTGATCTCGAAACCCCGACGTCGGATTGTGCATCTTTTTATTTATTTATTTGTTTGTTTATTTATTTATTTTGACTTTTTTTTTTTATTTATTTACTCTTTTTTTCCGCCACTTGCCAAATCACTCTTCCCCGGCAGGTGCAGCAGTCTTCGATTTCCTCTTATCCTTCATTAGGAAACTGTTCCAGACGACGGGCAGTATTAAAGTGAATGGCTTGTTTACGCTTTTTATAGAACCTAATATTCATAACGTGAAACTGAAATTGATTTTGCTCTTGATCTGGCTAAAGCGGGCTCATTTTTTAACCCATCCTTACCCTCGGCCATTTGAAAAGGCGTCCATTCGGGCTCCGCACAGACACGGTGACAGCGCAGTTCATCATTGTAGAAAATATTTTCATGGCAATTTTCTTCGGATATGATTGTGTATCCGCGTAATGGATAATGAGAGTGTGTCGGTGCTGCCTCCCCCCGCAGACGTGATAGATTGCCCCCCCGAGTGTATCTGAGAACACTACTGAGCGCACGTGCCACACACATATACACACGCACGCACGTGCAGACACACACGCACACACGCACACACACACACACACACATACACATCTTTCGTCTTTGCTGCAGGCTGTGCTTTTGGGTTGGCAGGATACGGCCACTCTTGGCCTATCCCATGATGCATTTCTTCTTACCCAAGTGTTGTCTCACTGAGAAAAAAAAAAAAAAAAACGGATCTCAGTTACTCTGTGATCTGGGATGAAAGAGTTGAGAAGCTTTTTTCCTATCAGAAAGCATTACGTAGGGGTAAAGATCTCTCTCTTTCAGTCTCTCTCTCTCTCTCACACACACACACACACACACACACACTCTCTCTCTCTCTCTCTGTCTCTCTCTTTCTCTCTCTCTCTTTCTTCCTATTGACTCTCATGTCAATTGATCATGTGTATGTATGATCCCTGTGTGAGGCACTGTGATACTGCCCGAGGTGTTACCTTCATCGCCTTCTCAAGGCGTTCAGTGTCAGGGTGAGTTTTTACACGGGAGACATAATGAATTTGTAAGTCGGCAAAAAAAAAAAAAAAAAAAATTATCAAGGTTTCCCTGTCTCACTTTCATGACTGACTTTGTATTGAATGTGTAGACCTGTCACCGAAGCCATTCACTGATATCTCTTTCCTCTAATCTCTTTATTTTAATGAGCATGAAAGAACTGTTAATTGAGGTAAAAAGTGCAATCACATTTTGTAATGGTGAGTACAGGCAGCTTTTATGTCATCATATCAGTCCAAATTCTTTATAATATGTTCTTTGGCTAGTGGTTGAAACAGTCAACAGACCTCTCTTTGCTTACCCTGACGTGCGTGACGCAACCTTAATGAAATCTAATTACTCGAAATGTGTAAATAAACAACAGGCTAAATTTCATTCTGCCTGCATCTCAAAGAACTCTGATAGTTTTCACTGCCCACTAAAGAGCTGTGTGTGTGTGTGTGTGTGTGTGTGTGTGTGTGGGCTTGCGTGGATGTGCGAGTGTACATTTGAGTGACACAGAGAGTGACAACCAGGGTAATGGACTGACTATCAGGGTGCATTCACACAACTTTATCAAGTCAGAACTCTTAAACGAATAAACATTATTAAAGCGAAACGATGACGTTACTGAGGGTATCAATAAAACGCGGCGCGAGAGTTAAACAGGGTCTGTCTGCTCCGTCCGCGCCCTCAGACGAATGAGCGAACGACGGAAACTACTCTTTCTCTACCTCTCTTCCTCTGATGTATGCGTGGCCGTGCATAAGTAAGTGCTACATCCTTAAAGCGCTCTCTAGCCCCCTTGTTTATTGTAATTGCGACGGAGCACTACCGAGATATAAATTAAGTCGCTATGCTCACGGCTCACTTCGGCGTGTCGTTGGCACAATGCATCTCTTTCCGTGCTTGAAAAACTGATCCTTATTTCTGCTGAGTTATTGTGTTCTCTCTCTCTCTCTCTCTCTCTCTCTCTCACACACACACACACACATACACACACACACACACACACACACACACACACACAGACGCACTCTTCTCCGTACTTTACGGCTGTAAGCGTAACGCACAAGTTAACCTAATAATGATTCTGTCTGTAATTGCTAAGATATATCATCAGCTAAGACTGATGGCGGAAGCGACGCATATATTACCTTTCGCGGTCTGTGCGGCGTGTTTGTCTGCGTGTATAGCATATGTGAGAGGCGAGTACGTCTCCGGGGGGAGAGGTCTGGGGGGGGGAGGCGGTATGGAAACGAAGATTATGACTGACTTACGAAAGTGAAGAATTGCAAAGTTGATGCTTTATGAGACCAGCCAGGTCCTGTAATGTTACACACTTCATGAGAAATGACACCACGCTCACAGAAGCTAGCACGCAGCGGATGATTCTGAAGGATTTTTTTAGGCATTCTTCTTTCGTCTCTTCTGACAAGGTTACGTGCATCCTGTGCCGTCTCCATGAACATAGGATGGGTGAAGGATTTCCAATATAGCCCTGCATTATATTTAGTCTTATAGTTATACACTCTGTCCTGTTGACTCCACGTCAAATTTCAAACACACACTCTGGTTCTCAGAAACATAGATCAAGCCGGACATGAAGGCGAGGGAGACTATCCAATTTTGAGAGACAACCTGTCTTCCTTAAAAATGTATTGACATGAGTAATTAGAAACATCCATCAAAATGACAGAAAAAGGTGTTTAATTGGATGGTATTTCAATTCAATCACTGCAAACAACTCTCTGGCCAAGTGAGGCTTGAGAAAGACTTTAACTGAATTGGTAAACCTGTAAGTGTGACAAATGAATACTTTGCAACCCTTACTTTTAAGTACAATATGTTTGTCCAGGGCCCAAACATTAAAAAAGAAAAAGATGCTCTCATGGTACTGTCTCACATTCAGTAGAGAACTATCACTTTATACGATGCCTGATACCGATACCTGAGATACGATTCCTGAAAGGTTTATTTATTTTTAAAAAAAATTAGTCTAGGAGGTAATAAACATTACTAGGAGATTACTATAACAACCATTTAGAAAGTTTTGGCTCCGGACCCTAGATTTTTAAATATGTCTCCTGATTGGACGCGCTAATCACTGAGGACAATTACCAAATTATAACCCCAGGTACACACTCTCTTATCAAGATCATTTTATTTTGGAAGTGTACTTCTCCACATACCAGTTTAATGACAGTAAACAAATCATTAATTTCTCAGAGTTTCAGTTAAACTCCTGCCCCTCCCCCTCCCATCTTCATTTCTCCAGAAAAAGACGCTCAGAGCACCTAGGCTGATTTTAGCTTTTAGCCTGCGTTTACTTTGATGTTTGTGGAGGACGCTTTCTCCCTTTTTTTAACTTTTTATTTTTTTTTCCACCAAAGCATCGATGAAATTTGTTCACGTCGCCTTTCTTCACCTCACACACTGAGGATAATTACGCGCCAACAATAGCGAGTGAGCTTTCAAAAAAAAAAAAAAAAAACAGGAGTGTAAAAAAGTTAATAAAAAGAAAACTGACCTGTTTAAAACAGGGAAATGGTCAAAATCAGGTTGGTGACAAAGCTAGTGTGTTGGTCACCGCTGGTTTCAAATGTGTGTCTATGAAAATGGAGCTGTAGTCATGTCTGAAAGACCAAGAATTTGGATTTTCATTCTTTACAGTACATGTGTGTTATACAGGGAGGGTTTACAGGGTATGTGTGGAGCAGAGTGAAAAGAAGGTGATATTTCAGCCGGGTGGCTTTTAATGGAGTGAGAGAGCAAGGCACAAACGGTCCTGAACTTTAAGAGTAAAAGCACAGAGATGTTTTCTTTTGCTTTCATTTGGAGAAGAATAACAGCTGACAGCCCTCTGATGAAAGAAATGTTCAGTCACAAATGGACACTGGGCTGTTTAGATAGATAGACAGACGGATGGATAGATAGATAGATAGATAGATAGATAGATAGATAGATAGATAGATAGATAGATAGATAGATATGTATCGACGAAACTTGCCCATAACACCAGCTGACTGTGAGACAGCTCAAGTGGCTATGTTTCGTTTTGGGGTTTTTTTTCCCCAACTTCTAACACATCTGACGTAGGTGTCGTAATATGAGACACAAACAAAATTACATTTCCTAAAACCTTGCAAAATGCGGTCAAGATTTCGGTTATCTGTGCGCGGACTGACAATTTAAAATGTGCCTGCGGGCGATCTGTAATCGAAGACTTGAGCGGTCGATTAAAAGCCGAACGTGTTTGAGTGGCTTTTCGCTGTCGGGGAAGTTGTCTTGTAGCAGAGCCTCAGGTCTAAGCAAATGAATGCTCGGCTTATCGGACCTTCCTGTTCGCGCCTCTCTCTCTCTCTCTCTCTCTGCCTTTTAGTTTAGCCACCTGGGTCAATGGGCAGCTCATTTGCCTGTGTAATAAGCAAGTAATAGAGAGCAAAGGAAGTTACCCCTCTGGCGTTAGCCTTGCTAACGTTTTAATCAATAACTAAAGTGATTCTCATCAGACTAGTATTGGCTACGAGGTGACAGAGTCCCATGTACTGAAGTGGAAACTTCCCCTTTAAACTGTCAATACGTGGCCTGCCCCAGCAGGTCTATCCTTTTCCCTGATAATGAAAGGAAACAGCCAAAATGTGATCACTGTTGCTAACCGCTAACACCTGAATTTGAAAGCTCGCACTCTACGAGCTTCACAGAAGTCCGTTTTAAAGCCGAACGCTCGTTACAGGAACGTGTAAATATGACGAACAGGATGTAGAGGTTGAGGCTCTTGTTCAGTGATGTCTCTCAGCGGTCTGAGATTTCCACTGAAAGGTAATAGCATAGCATATTTCAATCCCATAGATGATGAGCATTCATCTATTTAGAATTCTAGGTTGGCCCCTTTTTTTTCTCTGTTATTGATATTCATGTAAACTAACTCAGGATCTTACAAATATCTAAACAAGAGACTCGCTTTTTTTTTTTTTTTTTTATTTGGTCTACGCAGCTTTAAAAACACTTTACTAGCCTTTTGTGACCTCAAGCGTAAGAGATATGAATCCAAAGGGAAATAAGGCTCCTTTCCTGGTAGATTTAGGGGCTGTTTATTCTCTGCTTTTCTCCTGCTAGGCTATTTAATCTTTCCCTCAGCTTCTTCCTTTCCTTTTTTCTTCCTTTTTTTTTTTTTTTTTTACTCCCTCTCTCCCCCCCAGGGTGAGTTCACAGATTTAGTGACATCCTTCGTTTTTATCAAAGTGCTTATTTAACATTTATGTACTGCTGTCAGAAGAAAGACTCGGTGGAAATGGAGGGGAAGAAAAAACATCTTTGGTAAGGACGTTATCAAAAGCAGTCATCAGCAGAAAGACTACAGCCCCCCCCTTCCCCCAAAAGTGGAGAAAATGTACAAGGGACAGACCTGACACGTGAAGCTCCTGTCTTAAAAAAAGAGAGGCAAAAGGTGAATCGGAAAAAGGTCATGACCTTTCTTCAAGTATGACTGCGTCTACATTTGACACAGTTATAGGCTTAACAGCGCGCAAACCATTCCGTGCTCACTGATGTATCATCTCCCTCATCTCCAAATTTTTAAGCACATATACATACACGCAAAAAAAAAATCATGTTTAATGTGCCGTCTGTTACTGTATTAAGCACACACGCCTAGAAATAATTCTTACTGGTTGGTAGAGTTGGTAAGGTGCTTTGGCTTGGCCAGTGAAGTCAGTGCCTGGTCATATGTGTATCTATAAAGCCAGGTTTACCCCATGACAAAGTCAATCATATACACTCACCAGCAAATTCACAGTATGACTGAATCAGACGGAGCACGCAAACTCACTATTTCCATCGTCCATCTATCCGTGAAACTCCGTATAAATTAATTATCTTGAAAAGATGCATTCGTGTGGCATTTCGATTAAGGCGGAAAACCTGACGAGATGAGCACCTAACTCTCTCTCTCTCTCTCTCTCTCCACCTGAGAGCTGATCATTTTTAAATGAACCAGCCTCACTTTTCTCTGGCCTGCACTAAATAATTGACGTTAGAGGACCACATCCCTGTCAGTACCCACAGACCTTACCGGGTCTGTGTCCACACGACAAGACACCATCATCCCCTAAGATCATTCCGAATGAAGGAAAGGCTGTTCATTTCACACTAGGCTTGTAGAATTAGTGAAATTGAATCTGATGGAGTCAGTTCAGCAGTAGGGTTTTTTTTTCTTCTTCTTCTTCTTCTTCTTTTTCCTCCCCAAGTCAGGCTCTATTTCACCCACCCACCTCTGCTGTTACCTTTTCCCCACTTAGTGACCCGCACGTTGCCTGGCACCAATTAAGGCCTTGTCCATTCACATTAAGTTATTAAATTGCAGTCAGCTCCTTCGCCCAAAGCCTAGACAATATAGTGCTTAACAGCATGGATTTTTTTTTCTCTCTTTCCTTTCACCGGTGCCTTCTGTCTGATATGGATGAATTGATTGTGGAGTGTTTAGGGCCCCAAGATCAAACCCACAAGTCTGTCTGCCACTGAGAAACCTGTCTTTCAGTTTGCAACCTGGATCTGAGTGTACAGACACACACACACACACACACACACACATGCAGATGCATAAACTACACATTCATTAGTGTATGCATGTGTTGGGAGAACTATACACTTTTACACAATATGAGACATAATCATATGCATACATACACAGTAATGTATGTTGTGGGTGCTATGTAAATACAAAATAATGTCATACACACATACAGAGGCACGAGAAATCCACTGTACACGGACGCACCGACGGGAAGGTAATGTAATGCAATGTAAATGAAAACCTGTTTACGTCCACTAACAAGTTACCGCAGCAATCCTCAGATTGAAACAGGCGTACTGAATATGATTTGTGTCGTTTAGGGGAATGCCAAGGTCACGCGCAGTATGAAAAGTTAGTAGATCTCGCGGTTTTACATATCTGCTCTTACAGTCCTGAAGCGTCATTTTATGCCTTGCTACAAACTATCAGTACATCTCTTTATCATCTCTCCTGTTCTCTTCTGCTGCATCGCTGAAGGTAATTGGTGTGGCCTTTGGGGATTTTTCGATCTACGTCCATGTTTCAGAGGTTCTTGAGTTCTCCAATATTCTCACTTCAAGGTCCACCAAGTACTAACTATGTTGTGGACAGAATGGGGTCTCAGGGCAATTTAACTTATTTCACTGTCATCTTTTTCATCCCTGTGAGCATACACACTCTGAAACACACATACACACACACACATACACAAACACACACACACACACAAACACACACTTGTCAGCAGCACTCACATCTGACAGGACGGTAGGCGAGTGTGTGTGAGGTGGCGTCTAGTGACCCAAGCTCGTCAGACCTGTCTCTTCTCCCATGCATGTGGCACACTCTGTCTAATTTTACACTGCCCCCCCCCACACCCCCCTCCCCCGAGGGAACCTGGAGAGAGATAGCGTGGGTGTCGTGTGATGGTGTCCAAAGCAGGTGCTTTTATCACCGAAACTCAACTTCTGCTGCACTGAAACAGTAAGGTATGGAAGCCTGCAAGAGTCAAAATTGTAGTCTGGTGACCGGGCCGCTCTGTTCATAAAGTCATCTTCATAAAGTCGTCTCCAGCAATCAAACGACTCCAAGAGCAATGTTTTTATCTTATGTATAAATTAAAAGTGGTTGAAAAAAATGATGTCAGCGTTGAGCAAATAGCAATGTTCTGATCACATAAGGTCAATAATAAACATTACCCATTGCGCTTTTACATGCTTGGTACTGGCATGAAGTTACCACTTCCATTATTGAATCCTCATGACTGACGTGTGCAGGCATTCATTTTTCAGGATCACATTGTCGCTGTCCAAACAGAAATCTTTTCATTTAAAGATCTGATGCCTGTTTACAGTAAATTCAATTCACTTTTTTCCTTAAAAAGTTAAAAAAAAAAAAAAAAAAAACAGATTGTTGTTCCTTTCAAGAAGTCCACTTTGGCCTCATTTGGATGCCACAGAACAGCCGTTACTAACACACGCACACACACACACACACACCCACACGTGCACACACACACACAAACACATACACACACACACATACGCACACTCATGCATGCATGCAAACACGCACACATGCGTGCCTGCACATGCACACACACACACACACACACAGTGAGAGAGAGAGAGAGAGAGAGAGAGAGAGAGAAAGAGGAGAATATCAAAGTTCAAAGAGATGAGAGGAGAGAGAAAGAATGATGAGTCCCTATGCGTATCGTCTGTGCTTGGTTCTCACAGGGTAAATATGTATTTTTTGCTCTCGCAGCACTCTCTCTCTGTGTGTCTGTGTGTGTGTGTGTGTGTGTGTGTGTCTATGGAGTTGAAGAGGAGTGCAGACTGGCGTCCAGAGCAGTAAGCCAAACTTGGATGCAGTCAGGCATGGAGCGTGAAAAGAATAATTGCCTCTTTATAGATTCCACAGCTGTAGCCAGAGCAGCCCCCTCAAACAAGCAAATATGTGCCCTGAATGTTTGTGCATTTCAGCTCCTTTTTAGGGAGGGATCACTCAATGTGTATGGTTAAAATATTTGTTCCTTGCGGTGTCTGTGAGTGTGCATAAGTGTGTGTGTGCTTGTAGGGGAGTGTGTGTATGTGTGTGTGTGCGTGTGCGTGTGCGTGTGTGGTTGCGTGTGTAAATCAATACAGTAGTGTCATTCCATACAAAAAACAGATATTAAGCAGCCTCACCTGTTTACATTGTGCACTACAACCGAGACCTGTCGCCTTCTTTTTAAGACTTTTGGTAGGATAGCGTATAACTTTACACAAATCAAAGCAAACAGATCCCCAAGCGCTGAGAACCCAGACTGATGTTTTGAGTAAACTCTTTAGACTCCACATTTACATGATAATGCTTCAAGTCACATGGGTTTTTTTTTTTTTTTTTTAAACATGAAATGTTTTGACGTGAAACGTTGTGCGGGCCAGCACAGAGCTCTGTTCCGCTAAACAGTTTTGAAATGTCAAATTACAGCAAAGCCGGGATAATTCTGGTGATTTCAACGTCTTGCAAATCTTTTTTTTTGTTGCTGTTGTTGCTGGTGTTGTTGTTGTTGTTTTTTATTGAGGTTTACTTCTCGCTTTCAACTCAAACTAATAAATCAGCATTAAGACCAAAGACAAGCTATCAAAGTAGTTTCTTTGAATGAAAACATTCATTCATAGCTTTGTACGTCCCCTGACCTTCTCAAAATTTCTGCTGAGTCCATACGAATCCATCACGTAAACCCTCATGAGTTCAATTAACGAGAGCTGTTGTGAAATGCTCAGCAAGTTCCAGGCTGTCCAGTGGAATTAGACGACTTTTCAGACACGCCCATATCTGTCTTGTTTGTCGTAGCTCTTGGAGCATTTTGGAGTCTCGGCTCACTGAGGGCAAGCTCTGGGCGATAGTGACCAACTGAAAACCCTTAGGGTGAAAGTTAGGAGAGATCTTGAGAGGGAACTAAATCCTTGAAAATGACCCAAAACCACTTTGGGCCTCCCCTCAGGCAGAAAAAGATTTAACTGGGAGCTGACATGCCAAGGATATTTTAAGCTAGGACTTTAAATGCGTGCTTGAATATGGCCTAATTCACCGAGCGTGTGTGTGTGTGTGCGTGTGTGTGTGTGTGTGTGATTGTCTTTCTCTAACCTCATGCCTTAAAAAAAAAACCAACTATCTGATATTCATATTAGAATTTGTTATGAAATACATTGAATGTACTGTCGTATATTCGGCAGACTGCGGACACGCTGTCATATCTATGAAAGATACGTCTTTATTTTCAACCAGTTCCAGGCGTTCGTCCCAGACGTCACCGAGGTTTCCATCGCCTAACATCATTGTAGAGTCTACACAGGCCAACCAAGGAACCACTGAGGAACCAAAACGCATGCAAATAAGGTCCTTATTTTTCCTACAAAGTCCCTCCTCCCATATGGACATATTTGACTTTCATCCAATAGCTTCTACTTCATTCTTCTAATCATTAAAAAAAAAAATCTTTGCATTTAGATCAGTGAGATTAAAAAAAAAGAAAGAAAGAAAGAAAGAAAAGTTGTGAAGACACGAGGCTGCCTGAAAGGGCTCTGTGAATGTGGCCCCTCCAGTGCCTGTCCAGTTTCAGTCGTATCCCTCCCACCAAGGCCTGACGTACCCGACAGAAGAGCTCCTCCATTTCCCCCTCAGAGTCTCCCAGTACAAACAGATCAACAGAGAGAGTTTTGATGATGAAAGCAGGGCCCCTCTGGTCTCCACATCAGATTTCACACTTTCCCTCTGTATCGGCAATCAAAAGAACGAAGGGGGAGAGAGAGAGAGGGGGGGGGGGGGGGGGGGTGTTGCTTTGAGTGGCGAGAGCCTACGACCATTGATTTTGTCGATTTTTCATTCTGGCCAAATCCTACACGCTCATCTTATTTTAAAAGGAGTGATTGCAGAATGGTAGCGGGTGGCATCCTGAGGAGGAGAAAGAGACTTATCTTGTTATCAGTGCAGTCGAAAAAAAAAATAACAAAAAACAGACACAATGGACAATTAAGCCCACGTTGAGAAATGTTGAGTTCTTCAACAACTAGAAATTTCCACTGCCCTTTTTTTTTTTTTTTTTTTTTACCTCATGTGATAGTAAAATATGCTCGATGCGATATTACAATTTCGCACCGATTGCATACTTTGAATTGACATCCAAAGTTGCTTCAAACTTTCTGCTCTTTCTGGAGCGTCACACTTTTGTGTTCAAATTACGTTCGGCAATTAGATGTGACACTTTTTCACACGGGGATCTTAACGTTTCTCCTGCTCACTTTGTCCGTTATGACAGCCCCCCGTGCTAGGTCTATGTGGGCATTGCAATGTGACACTTGGGTAACATGGCTGGGCAGATCATGTCATTTTTATTGTCATTTTTATCTATTTTTTTCTCTGCAGCATATCTCTGTCCAGACTAATTCTCACCATCTCATCGCGGTCCCACACACTCCTGGGGTCGTTATTGACATATTGAACTCTTTTGAGGAACGGTGTGAAAAACGTACCCGTGCTGAGCTGGTTTGGGCCTCAGTGGACTCAGTTGAGGGTCAAGCTTTCACACACCCACACAGAGAGGATCTGCTGACACCAGTGTATCTCGCCTTGTCTTCTTTCTCTCTCTCTCTCTTTCTTCTCCCTCTCATTCTGTGGCCGTCCCAAAGGAGCAGTCCTCCACGGCCTAACAAAGCTCATACTCGTCCTCCGCTGTTGCGACGACGAACAGGTCTCAACAAGTTTGAGTGAGTGACTAAGGCCGTAATTTGCATCAAATGAAGTCTTGCCTGTTATCGATTTTTCTTTTTCTTTTTTTTTTTTTTGGTGGGTATTTTCTCCTTTTGTCTGACTTTTTCATCTTTCTGACACATCAAAAAGACGCTTTTGTCAACCTTTTTTTTTTTTTGCTTTCCCCTTACGGTATAAAATGTGGTCGTGACCTTGACACGCGAACATTTCTTGTTTGGATCGATGATGCTGTGTTGCCAAAGGTCCGTTCTGCTTTCTTCTACTACTACAGTCACCCATTTGCTATCTCTGCTGTTACCTCTCTGGAAAATCATCCAAAAGCACAAGGTATCAAACACCACACACTGCCACTGCTTAAACAGAACAAATAACACCGCACGCTCAGTATTTACGTCTGTCGCGGAACTAATCGCTCTGCTAAAGGTTGCCTTCAGAAAGTGATGTGGTCTAAGCGTTGTGTGTTATGCACTGGGCCTGCAGTGGGACGCACTGTTTATACCAGCAAAAGAGAGATTTGGTTGATATATTTGGTTGAAAGCAGTTAAAAGTGTATACTGATGATTAATGGCCGCTAACGATGCAATTTCAAGCGTATTATGAGGGCAGCGGAGATCTTAAGATTGATGGAGAGCGCTCAGCTTGCTCACATCACCATGAACGTTAAAAATAGCATACTGCAGGATCCGGTGCCAATTTGCAAAAGATCACAGCGCTATTCTCCAGTCTGCAACCCCAGTGTTTCATTTACGTTATGCATCGCGTGCGTGAGTCAAGGCCCGTGATTGACAGCTGGAATCTAGAGACCGGTCTCAGGGCGCCGTGTCGGTGCGAAGGCTAATAATCTGTTGGCTTCATTTTGCATTGAGAACATTAGTACATATGGGTTTTGTGCAACACGCTGAATGGTCATTGAGAATCCAAATGACAGAGCATATAGAATCATGCATGCATAAATGACTGAAAGTAATACAACCGGATTTGTCTTTCTCAGAGGCTCTAATGGATTTTACACTTTAGTCTGTCACTTCGGTTTGCTCAGTTGTATTTTTTAAAGCCAAGACATGAAATGACTCAAATTACTTTGGCAAGCACGCTTTCTCAACTTAAATTATGTGACAACGGCGGGTTTATTTATTTTATTTTTTTTTTTTATACATCTTTTAAGCAGACAGAAATAAGACAGCATATAAATGAAATGAAGATTTAAGCATTCCGCAGCAAGAAACTCCAGGGATGTGAATAATTTATTCAAGAAGGAAGATAAAATATGCGTGCTGGGAAGAAAAAGAGAGAAAGAGAGGGAGAGAGAAAGGGAAAGTGAGAGTGTGCATGAGAGAGAGAGAGAAAGAGAGAGAGAGAGCGCAGAGAAATTTGTACAAAGTTACCAAATCTCATGTTTGATATTTCTGTGTTAAAAATTGAGATAAGTGACTGGTTTCCATCAAGACAATGATCTGTGCTCTCAGCATGGAGTTTCCCCCATGAGAATTCACCATGAATACCAGAGAGCTAACAACTAAGCTATTTTTCAAATAGCAGTGCCCTGAAAATAGTTTCAAATTATCAGATGAGACAACTGATAACTAGACCAAACAAAGACGGGGTCCCTAGATGCTGGATTGTTTTAATGAAACCTTTTTTATAACAGTATCTAAAATGTTACACTGATAGAATTAGCCATTATTGTCAGTGTTAATGCATCAGTAATTCTACTGCTGTTTTTAACAACCCCACCCCAAACCTTTATCGTTGTCAATCTGCAATTAAAATAAGCACCCACGCCACGATTATCTCAGGAAAAAGATATGAAATATTAGCATCAGGGAAAATGTCAATACTCAATGTGTAAGTCATGTTTGTTTCCTAATCGTGTCAAATAATACTCAAACTGCCTTGTGAAGAAACAGTTACTACAGGTTACTACACTTAACACTAAACCAAATGATAACCAGAACAATAAGAACCTTTTTCCAGAAAACCTTATCTGTGGTTACCTTCAACAAAATGACATCTATGTGGTAACACTGAAAAAGAACCTGACAGCCAAGAATAGAAAAATAGCTACCCCCACTGGATGGAGGACAGAATTGCAAATGCGTCAAATTTTGACTGTCCATGACGCCCCCCCCCCACCCCAACCCCCTTGCAGCTACTTGAATCATCTCATGTCTCTACTTCTATTGTCCCCAATTATGGCCATTTTTACGTTACTGTTTGTTCTGATGTTTACGTTACTCGTTTTGTTTTTTTGTCATTTCAGAGCTACTGCTGCTACTATTGCTGATCCTGTCAGTTCTGGTACAGCCATCCTTAAGTCTATTACAGTCACCTGAGTGAGTCTTATTACTGACTACATCACTACAATTTCTCACTGTCAATACAGCCAACAATAGCAGCTAATACAGTAATACTACCTTGCTTAGTGATGTCATGAAAACGGTCTGAAGTGTTCTCTGCCTGTCAGATATTAGACCAGTTTCTTCAATAGTTTCTCTCTCTCTCTCTCTCTCTCTCTCCCTCACTCCTTTGTTTCCGCGGGCCAAGGCGCATCAGCTTGTCTGGAAATCACATCTTATAAAAAAAAAAAAAAAAAAGAAAAGGATAAAGGAAAAATAAATAAATAAAACCCAAATCATTTGCTCATCCTGCCCGCGAGCGACAGAGTTCTGCAGCGTTCTGCTGTCCGCAGCACATTTCGATTTAGGGCCGCGGGGGACGTCAGACGACGCCGACGCCGCCACCGCCACATCTGTGTCACTGCTCTCTCGATACTCTCCCGCCGAGGAGAAAAAAAACAGAGCTTGTTCAGACAGGCAGAGTCTCTTGTCTCTCCGCACCGAGAGATTGTAATGATTAGGGAACAAAATGAAGCAGTTGAACGACATTGTCAGCGTAATGTGTTTAGCCAACTGGGTCAGCGGCGGGAGCAGCAAGTCAAGTGGGTAACACATTATTTTAGGTGTCTTCTCTAAACAAGCGCATGGCGTGTTCTTACAAAACTTGACAGAACAAAACTTGAAAACGTTAGGTGTTTTATTTTTAACTGTCATGGATAGGGGCAGTTAAAGAAAGCTTTTTGATGGGTATTAGACTGATGGGGTGATACCATTGCGCAACAAGGTTGAAGAAAAAGCTGTAGCGATTGACTACAGAGGACTGTTTTACTGTGTTCGGGCCTGTATCGTTGATACAACCCAACTGCATTCAGCTTAGCTTGTGGATAAAGCATAAGGTCAGTTATGTATTCATTTATGTTTTCATAACTGAATGCGAAAATAATTTGTTCACCCTTTCTCTACACGAAATGAACCTCGACCTCGAACACATCGGTTTAGTATTCAAATTACTTTTCTTGCAGCATGTTTGAGGTCCGATTCAATTTCTATTCATTTTCTGTTCATGGCCCTTGACCTTGTACATTCTATGTCAGTGTGTTTGCCTTTGCATCAGCAGAAATTTCAAAATATAGAGAGTGGTAGACTCTCCACACAATAGTCTTATACAAAAGGCCGCATACACATACTATAAACGTGCTCTCTGACATTGACCAATCAATCAACTTTTCAAATCACGACTCCCAAACACGCTTGTAAAACAACATTCACCAAAACTCCGCCTGCCTCCCAGTTAAACCACTCAATAGACGCATTGAAGACCATTCAAACAGGCACACGAAACGCCCCCGAGCTAAACTTTCTGGGTTGCAACGTGAGGTTTAGTGACACGGTTCAGCTGGGAACGGCACAGATGTGTATCCGTATTCATAACGAACAGGGAGCAAAACCTTTGGCTCTCTCTGGCTGTTACGCTGGGTCAGGCTCTCTACTTCAGAACGCACCTCTATGCAAATGTTTCACACAGTCAGAATGTGTAATTACTGAAAATCAATTCATATGCAGTGCGGTGGAATCGGTGGAAAAAAAGAAGAGCATGCTAATTTAGCTGAAACAAATGAACGAAAAAAAAAGTCACAGAACTGAATCCTCCTCTTCATTCGACATTGGTCCCTTGCCTCAAGAGAAACCAAAGGGTTGGAAGGAAGCACTTTTTTTTTTTTATTGTGTTGTTTTATATTTTGCACTCTTTTACATTGACATACTTTAGAGCCTAACACAAGACTTTTGAGACTTTTAGAAAAGTATGTGTCAATTATCAATACATCAATAAATCCATGAATAAATGGTTCATTCCTGTCACCTCCAGCTATAAATACGTACAGCATTAAACGATTACAAAGCCTTACTATGAAGTTTTCCTACTACCTCACGAAGTCTGCCAACATGTCAGTCATGTTTATCAATGCCCAACTGTTTAAATTGTAAAGAACATTCTGGAACTATTGGCGACAGTTTAATTACCTATTTGGCAGCTGTCACCTTGTAGGTTTGGAAGCATTCCGTACCAGGATTTGTTTAAATATTAAATAATCAATAGAATGAATCAATGTTCATACTTGTGAAACTGCTTTCAGAGAATACTTTAAGAAATTTCGTATAAGTGACACGACGTTGGGTTATTATTTTTTGTTGTTGTTGTTGTTGTTGTTGTTGTTTTGGGGAGGGGTCGATTTTTTTTTAAGGATGCATTTAAACATCCCAGAATTTCCCTTGAATGTGTGTTTGCAAAAAGACTTGATAATGTGGAAAAGAGTTCTTGTTTTCTGAAAATACTCTTTACGTCTCACCCCAACGACGGCGTTGTACTTTATGAAAAATTAATGCTGCTATTAAGCCCGGAACACAACAGACGCGTACGGAAATCTTCTCATCGTCACTCCTCCCAACTCTCCACGAGCATCTGGAAACAGCAGGAACCTGCTCATTCATTAGCATACTGCCAAATAAATAAATAAACAAACAGAACAAATGCATAAGAGTCAAACAAAGGATGGTTCTGGAGAAACACACACTGTGTGTGTGTGTGTGTGTGTGTGTGTGTGTGTGTGTGTGTGGGCTTGAATTCCAAACTTTTGTATCCTAGCATCTCGGCTCACGTTCTGTGGCATCTGGAAGACAGAGGAGGGTACAGCTTGTTACCCATAGCACCTTAACAAAACGCCTCATTCCGAAGTCATGTAATCCAATGGGACGAGAAAGAATTCAAACAACGTACTGAGATGTCGTGTGGTTGTTAGGGTCTAACTCGCGCTCCAGATATCAGGGATGGTTCTAAAATGAGCATCCATCTCTCTAAGTAACCGAAAGAAACGAATTTTGCAGTTACTGATATCATAGATTGTAACCGTTCATTTTAGCTTTGTTTTTTTACCTTCCAATGGTTTTATGTAGGGAATTCATGTCAGTCAATGGGCTCGTATGAGTTATCAATGTTATTCATCAATTAGGTGTATAAACCTATTAGGTATTTAATAACCTCAGAGATACAGTATTCTTTAACAGCTATTGTTAAGGCCTCAATATGTCTATAAACCAAGTTTTCACCTCAGTAATACTATTCAGAATAATTGTCTTAGGATTCAGAATGCGGCTAGTGGAATCCAACCATAGAGGGTTCTATGTTATACCAATGTCAAATAGTTGTAGTCAGTAGGGGTTACACAGGGGTTTATTCTGCTTTCAAACAAAAAGGAAAAAAAAAAAAAGTGCTGTTCGTTTGACCTGACTCAGGTGGCTGAAGACTTCCTAACCTGCCAGTGAGTTAGGGAGGGTGTGCAGTTCCAGAGGCTAACCAGCTTGTCTGGCCAAACTGTTTGGGGTTAAACCTTAACAAGCTTTCTGACCTTCACTTTCTATATACCTGAGTTCCTAGAACAAGCAGGGAAAAAAAAAATGCCTCTACACTACCAAGCTACTTAACATTCTAGCTTTCTGTTGTTGTTTACCTCTCTCTCTCTCTCTCTCTCTCTCTCTCTCTCTCGCTCTCTCTCCCCCCCCCTCCCTCCATCCAGTCTCAAAGGAATTGCAACTTGGCTGCATTTGCATATCCTTATTTCCTAAAACTCACTTTCATAAACACACACACACACACACGCTCACACACACACACACATACAAACACACACAAAACATTTTTTTTTTTTTTTTTTGGCTGCTGTTGTTCTTAATATATGCATATAATATCATCCAGAAGGCTGTTTTAAAGACACAACAGTAAGAGGCATAATTCCCAAAGCTAATTAAAAGCTGGAGCCCCTAACCTGCTGCACACACACCCACACACACACACACACACACACACACACACACCTGTGCTGGATCAATTAAGGGCCTTTCATTTGCACATGCTATTAAGGCATTGCAACTGTTCTCGCTTCATTTAAGCGCCATATCCTCCAGGTCCAGCTGTGTGTGCTCAGAATCCAATGCTCTAATACCGTTTCGTACACACACATTATATTGCTTTTTATGACAGTGATTTTAGCTGATTAATTGGAAAAAAAGACCCTATTTGGTTATAAAGCCTATATGGGGTTCTGGGGAGAGGCTGGGCACAGGGTGAGCTGAAGAGGTCGATTGGTTTTAGAAGTAAACAGAGGGGTTCATGGGAATATTCGGCGTAATGCTACGTCACTTAAAAATTTACATATCATTCTCTTTCTCTCTCACACACACACACATACACACACACACACACACACACACACACACCTCAAAAAGAGCTGGCTATGATGTAGCGGTACATGGCAAATAATCATTTCCAGGTCTGTGCGGTGACAATGGTGCTTCTAAGGACAAAGGAATAGTGGCTTTATAGTGTTTTGAGGAATGGCAAATGTGTTTTGTTGTCTGTTAGCCAAAAGTGTATAAAGAGTTGTGTGAGTGCTTGTCTCAGAGAAGCTGATGAAAGTGCTATCCTATTGCACCTGTTCATTAATCAGTATGGCTGTGCAGATGGTGTATTCTGACAGAGAATGCAGCAAGCTATCAACTCTTTCTCCGCTAATTAATCCTCCAAGTCTTTGAATAACACAGCAAAAACATAAATTAACCTGCATTAAAGGAGAAAGGGAGTCAAAGAACTTTTTTTTCACTCTCTCTCTCTCTCTCTCTCTCTCTCTCTCTCTTGCTCTTTCTCTTGAATAGTTTATTTCTTCATTGTTTATCAATTAGTTGGCCAAAATCATTTGAAACTGTCTTTGTAAAATACTGATTTTTTTTTTTTTTTCTGGAAGGAGGGGTGGGTGGCGGGGGCTGTGAAAGTGGACATTGACTTTTTAACAAGAACCGGGTTGTCAACGTTTTAGTTTTTCTCCTTTTTTTTTACCTTTTAATGAGATATTATCAGCTTGTTTATGTTTGTCACAGGGAAAGCTCTTGATAAGAGCATCTGCTAATTCTGATGGGGGGAGGAGGAGGAGGGGGGGGGTAGGTGTTGATCTGAGGAGAAAGAGGAGACACAAAAGACGGAGCAAAGTCAGTCCATCACTTCAGGCCACGTTACCGTCGTCACCATTAAAAGCAATCACCAGGCCCTGTGGCACTTCCAAAACTAACTTATACACATTCAACATCTGCTATTACGATCTGAGAAGACTAGAAGAGAACCTTTAAAAGCACGTCCAATGAGAAACCCTCTCCCCTCACTGGAATTTCTAATCTCCCTTGTCAGGACGGGGCAAATCGTTTTCCTTAACTGCCGTCTCTAAGCACCTGATCAACCTATCATTACATCATCAGTCTGGGTGGTGGATTTCTTTTCTTTTTTTTTTTTTTGCGAGCACATATCTCATCTCCGGCCGTTTCTTGCCAAGCGTCCGTTCGCCTATAACATCGAGCGTTAATGGCCGGGTCGGAGAGATGGAGAGGGGCCGCAGCCCTTTCAAAAGGCATTTCATCAAGCCTCCCCGGTCGCACCTGACCGACAAACACAATATAATAGCATTTAATCAAAATCACAAGGGGGAATGCCTGAGAGAGGAAACACTGGCCCGTTTCGGCCAAAGTCAACCCTCGGCAAAGCAAATAAATATCACTCTCGGAGTGGACGTGTCAAAGAAAGGCCTGGATTTTGGTCTTTAGAATTTTTATGGTGGCGGCATTTCTCCAGCCGTAATTTAAGTTCAGCCTTTCAGAAGTTCAGAGTAAAGCATTTGTTCTCTGCGCCTTTTTGGTGGCAGACACGGGTGTTGGTAATTAATTAGCAGGTTGGCGACGAATCCACTGTTTGTTTGACTTTTCCAGTCCGCGTTTGCTGTGCTGTTCATAAAGCTTAGCTTCTCCCAAACAAACAAACACGAACGGGGGGCTATTTTTCCGGCTTTTTGTTTTTCGTCCGTCGAGATACCGGACACCCAATCTGTTACGCTCGGTGCAGATCCTTAATCCCCCGTTTCAGCTGTGCAAATAGTGTTACCTTTCAATTCAGGATGCGAATTGGTTTGCTTTGAGCCTTAAAAACCTAAACAAACATTTAGAGCCCGAATTAAAGGAGTCACTACTTCCAAGGATTTCGCTACCGAGAGCTCTCGCTGGTTGGAAAGTTATTCTTCGTCCTCAAGTTATCCTCTTTGAAAGCGCGCGGTAGTATCTCTGTTCGAGTTGTTGTAATCCTGTAGATTAAGGATAATATACTCACCAGTTGGAGTGCTCAAGCACTATCTTTCTAGGCTTCACGTCAACTCGAGGGCCTGTCAATCACTAAGGTATCACTTGAATCAAACGAAAGGAATTTAATCTCAAGGATTGAGTCTACCTTGCTTGACTATTATTAGATAAATACAACTTTTCTTTAGACGATTCAGGCTTTGGCCTTTGCGTGTCTCAGAAAAAGGGAATAAAATTGTGTTTGTCACATCAAGTTGCCGCTGTCTCAAATCATTTCAGTTTTTGTCCGAAAAACTCTGGTTGAAGCTCTCTCCACTTACGCTTATGCTGATGTCATATGAGTAGCTGCTTACTGGAACGAGGCAGAAATGTTAGATGTTGAAATGGAATACTCTCGCACTTGGAAATTGGCCATCATAATACCAACTTGGTGAACGCTAATCGTGCAATCACTTGCAATGCCATTTTATTTGACTGTCCGAGAAAATGTCTCTTGACGCAATTTTATTTGGCATCCAGTTTGTGTAGGTGCACTCAAAAGGTTACAAGGCACTTTACCCTTGAGGAATTATTCAACAAAAAAACTCACTCAAATCGCTTTTGCGTTCTGCATCAGCACAAACCACGCTGAACTTCCATTTCAGACAAATATGAAGCATCCATATCTTAAAACGTCCCCCTGAAAAGGAGAGTGGCTGAGGAACAGCGCACGAAGGCTCGTGTTTTATTGAAACGAGTCTGTCTCCACTGTCTCCCCCTTCTCTCTCTCTCTCTCTCTCTCCCCTTATCTGCATTTCTTTTCACTGTCGGCTGAGGCAAGCAGAACTTCCCTCACTCTAATTACACAAAGGCGTGGAGCTAATGACATAACACTCAGAACCGGGCTCCCAGCTGGCCCCTGTCTCGATGATTCTGACAGCAGACATCTGAGTGAGAGGAGAGGGAACCCGTGGAGTTCAGGTCCCTTATCTGGAAACACGGCGTGCTCCATAGCCCCAGGCACCAGAGGCAAGTGCACTCCCGCTATAATGAAGAGTCTAAAACTAGATCCCGGAGTCACTCGGATCCTCCCTTTGGGAAGTCTCACCTTTCCGAGCCGGAGCCGTAATTTCTGACCTAAAATACCGCCGCAGTATCCGGAGATAATTTAAGCAATAGTCAGAGAATGGAAGGGATGGGAGGCCGAGAGAGAGAGAGAGATAGAGAGAGAGAGAGTAGAAAAGGGAGGGATGAGGAAACTGTGAGGAGGGAGAGTGAGGGGCTGAAGCGTGTGTCAGGATTAGTCAAACTAAAGTGAATGAACAAAAAAAAGGGGTGGGGTGGGGGGGGGGGGGGCTACGGCTTTTTGGTTTTATTCCTTAAAAGCGGAAAATTTGTGGTCCGAGAAGGTCCACAGACTATTCGTTTGTCATGGGGGAAGCTCCAAACAGTCCTAGTTGGTCCCTCAGTGCTGGTGGCCCCTCTCTCTCTCTCTCTCTCTCTCTCCCCACCCCCCACTCTCTCTCTCTCTTTTCTTTCTCCTTCTCTCTCCACTGCCTCTAAGACAATGAGCTTCGGCTGAAAGATAAATGAACCATTAAGACTTTTCATTAGAAAGACAAAGTTGTGACTCAAGAAAAGACTCCTTAGAGAGAGACTATTTGGGGAATTGCGTCGGCGTCTTAACATGCCATTTGCTGTTTCTGCCTATTTGTGAATAAATCCTAATGCCATTCTGCCATTTGAGAGGCAGCTTGTTGAGCATTTTTACATCAGAATTTGTTTTATCAGACGTGCCTGGTGTCACAATACTCACTACAATAGGAGAATAGATGACAAATAAAGCATAGTTCATGATTATTTACATAATACTTTACATAATGTCTGTCCATATTCAGAAAATTACTTTAGTGCCTTGAGAGTGACTTCTTCTCTTATAACCACAAGTGTGTGTGCGTGTGCGCGCGCATGTGTGTGTGTGTGTACGTGCACACGTGTGTGTGTGTGAGTGAGTGTGTATGTGTGTGTGTACTGCTACAAAGCCAAGGTACTGACATGCCTGGATGGCTATCACAGTTTATCAGTGACCTCACAACGGTTTTGAATCCATATGATTGCTTTATTTGTCCTCTTATCTCTCCTTTTGTGAGAGCAGATAAATGAACTATTGTAAGAGCTGACCAGATGGACATGCTGCCATATTGATCGCCAGCTCTCCAACTGTTTTAAAAGCCGAGCAATCAACTACCTTTCAAGTTTTTTTTCCTTTTCTTTTTATTTCTTTAAAGAACTTGTTGAAAAGTACTTTACATATTTGTTTATCAAGCACAAAACTGACAGAAAAGCGACTGCATGACTTGACATTTTTGTGTTTGTCCTACTAAAAAAATGTATTCTGGACAGGCTAACAACAAACTGGAAGAACTTAGCTCGTAAGCTAATGGTGAAGAATCCATTTAAACAAAGTGGACTTTAGCTGTCATGTGAGGCACTCAGAGAGATGCTAAAACAAACTGTATGGCTTACATGTAACACAGCAAAGAGCTAACTCTTGCCTCCAGAATTCAAACTCACCTCAGTCCACAAACATTACGTGTAAATGTAAACGGATCTAGAATTTTCTAATCGGCATTAGAGCACTTAGCATTGTTTTCAACCTCACATTGTAGACAAAGTAGCGGTAACTGCATCGGCATCTGTTCCCCTTCACAATTCATTCCTTTTGACTCCAGCCTTGCTTAGAATTGACGAAAGCATTATCTGTGCCGCAGTCTTAATAAGAACCCCCCGCCACCCTCCTTTTTTTTTTCCGTTCTTATCACACACTCTGGGGAAATTTATCTGTGGCTACGCTCTCCACTTCTGGCGCAAACCTTTTAGTCTTGATGAATCAATTAATAAATAACGACTAGGCCGGCAAAGTTCTCTGACAGACAGTATTAACGTTGCAACGCATTGCCTGGGAGGCATGTACCAACCAAGTACGCTTCCATAACATGACCCTGTCAAAGCCTGCTCAATAGACTGGCTATGAACGGAGACAACGGCACTGTGGCTGATACATGAGCTAAAATTACAACAACATGACCTGAAAATACACACACACGGGCAGGCACACGCACACGCACACGCACACGCACACACACATACGCACACAGAATCCCCAAACTGCAAAGATTTTATGAGGCCAAACCAAACGTCGAGGCTTAGACTGAATCAACAAAGAGGACCCCATTAAGAAAACAAAAGCAGCTAGTTGAGGCCCAAAACAAACACGCACAAAAAAATAAAAACAGGAAAAAAGAAAGAAAGAAAGGAACAAGAGAATACATATATATATATATATATATATATATATATATATATATATATATATGTATATATATATATATAAACATATACCCCACTCACCCCCAATCCAGCCCTCAACCCCCCCCCCCCCCCACCCCCCCCCCCACCCCCACCCTATAGTGATATGATTACTGGTTTCCCGGAGCCAAGGGTCCATATTTTTCAGGCAAATTGACTTCCATTATTCTGAAACAACTGTAGCATAACTGATGCTCCTGCATAGAAAGAAATGTTATGGCAAAACAGATCGGCTGCGGCGCGGCTCTGATGCCCACATAAATAAGTGAAAAGATTATGTGCTCCGTTACTTAATAGGTACCATTAGAAATAATGCCATCTCACTGGCAACTGCTGCTCACTCATTTTCTTTATAATTATCCAATTTTGTAAATCAGCAGGTGTCCAAGGGGAAATTTATTGAAGGCACCTATCCGCATATGATTTGTGACAGGCAGAGGGCGTGGGCTGGGCAGACAGGGTGGGTGGGGGGGGGGGGGTGTATATGTGTGAGAGAGTGTGTGTGTGTGTGTGTGTGTGTGTGTGTGTGTCTCTGCTCAGCGGGTGCGTCAGTATCATTAGTGCAGACCCCTCCCTGTTGTAGATCTAACAGTTGGTGGTAGACTGCGCTGACAGTCCTAATGCATCTCCACCACCACGCCGTCGGGCCGCGTCGCAGAACGCCGCTAAATTTGGGAGAATCACATGGTCGCGCTTTCCCGCGGCCCTGATTACCTCCACCGCCGCCGCAGAGAGGAAAGAGAGAGAGAGAGAGAGAGAGAGTGAATGACAATAATGCTTTCACCTTCTCTCTGTCCCTACAAAAGCTGACAGGATCTACGTCTGTGTGTTTAACATCAAAGGATTGGTCTGTCGAGGAAGTTCAGAGCGAAGCTCAGTGCAAAATGTCGAGGAGTCAAGACGCTAGAGCTGCTAGCCAAAAAAAACAAAAAATTTGTCACCTTTGCCAGATGACAAATCACAAAAAGCTCACTCTTTATCCTCTTTAACTTCTCAATATCATCACAAGAAGCACTATACGCTAGGACAAAAAAAAAAAAACCCATCAGTATTCATTTGTTTTGACTGCCGTTGTCTAAGCCCGAGATGCAGAACCTTCTGGATTTTTCTCAATGAGCTTTGTTTGAGGAAGCATCTGGTTGGGCTGCGCGTGTGGGGGGTCTGTAGCATTTGGTCGGGGATAAAGGTCGAGAACGGGAGCTGGTGATGTCAGTAGGTTAGAATGAGGTGAAGTCTCTGATGATCCGGAATAGTCTCCAAGCGTGAATTGTCAGAAGGAAAGGTCTAGAAAACGTGTGGTTGGACTACTAATTTGAGGAACTCAGATACGAAGAAATCTGCACTGGTGTATGAAAACATGTATGGAGAGAAAGAAAACGGTTGTTTATGGCTTTGATTCAGGTATAGAAAGTGTATTTCTCAATTATTTCCCTCTTTGGATATCCGCAACTGAAAGTCTGTCGGTTTGGCAAATTGAGCACTTGACTTCAGCGAGCTTTATTACAACACTCTGAATAGAGAACCATCTCTAAACTGACTAATAGGGTCTTAGGTCAGTATCCATTCAAGATATTTTAACCAATCAAATTGAACTCTTAACAAGCTTTTTATTAACACTGTGCAAATAATGACGGTTCTACTGACACCCTCATTATCAGCTCAGTGATGAACATATTGACTCCTGTGATAAGACAACATTAATTCTGCCATACTACTCATGGGAAGCCCAGATAGTACCATGCCAGAAGAATGGAGAGATAAATTGGGTTTTTACTCTCTCTCTCCCTCTCTATCTCTCACGCTCCCTCTCTCTCTCTCTCTCTCTCTCTCTCTATCACAAGACTTCAAACTCCTGACAAACCAATTACCAAGGCCGAGTCATGCATTGACTTTGAGGAAGCCAAAAAGAAAATCAGGATGTCTTTTTTTTGTTAATGAATTAATCTCTTCTCATGGTTAACGCCAAACGTAGAACAAACTAAATCCCTTTTTTTTTCCAGCTAAGCAGACACCCCCCCCACCCCCACCCCCGCCATCCCCGCCGTCCCCAGTGCAAATGTGACCTTTCGACCCTGTCCAGCGTTGGGATGCAAAATCAATTATGGCAAGCCGCAGGTGTAGAATTAGCAGGCAGCTGTGGCAGAGGAGAGCAGCGGACACGGGTGGGCGTGAGGTCATGTTCCACGCCCGCCGAGGAGGAGAGGAGGAGATAAGGAGTGTTTACATTAGAGCTATCATTATCAGGAGCCTCGTGCACATACACAGCAGACTAATGATTTATATCCAACCTCTCAGATACGTAAATATGTGTTTTCTCTCTGTATGTGTGTGTGTGTGTGTGTGTGTGTGTGTGTGTGTATGTGCGTGTGTGTGTGTGTGTGTGTGTGTGTGTGTGTGAGAGAGAGAGAGAGAGAGCGAGAGAGTATGGGAAGACGTTTAGTCTTTTGTTTGTGTCTGCGTGTGTGTGTGTGTGTGTGTGTGTGTGTTGTCCCATGTTCACACAAGAGCATGCGTATGTGTCTCATTTGCCTGCATTTGTGTTAACAACATTAAAAATATTAAAAAAAACTTTTTCGATTCAGTAGGAATGCATATAAACTGCAGCCTTTCCATTTACAGTTGTTAGAGCATTTAAGGGATTCCACTTCTTTTAGTCAGATTAGTCATATCCACTTTCAATCATATTAGTCATTCTTTTCCTTAACCTCTCATTCACAGTACATGGAGAGACATTCATTCCTCAGTCAGGTACAGATGTAATTTTCTCTATGACTGATAGGAGAGCAGTTGGTATTGTACAGTAACAGTAAATATTGCATTTGGTTAGTTTAATGTCAGTCTCTGCTCCCTCTCTCCCTCTCTCTCTCTCTCTCTCTCTCTCTCTCTCTCCGTCTCTCTCTCATCTATACACGATGACTCATCCAGACCTTAGACTTTCCTCATGGCCCAAAGAGTCTGGAGGATCTTCATCCATCAACAGTTGCTTGGAGGGTGTGAGAAATGAATTCAGCAAAGGTCACCCTCCTTCAAATTCACATTCTGCGCTTTCTCGTGAGTTCAACAGGCACCTGGCGGGGCTAACTAATGCTTCCTGTTCCCTAAACATCCCTAGTCTTGTGTCCATGACAGTGGTGGTCTCGTCAGAGGAGAGCTTTTTACCAATTCATCTTTTGTTGTGAGTCACCTTGGTCTTGGAACCATCGAACAAATGCATTACGCCCGCCCCCCCCCCCCCAACACACACACACACACACACACACTCCCCACCCCCAAAGCAAGGGGACAGCTGAGGGTTGTTTTTATCTTTTTGCCAAAGTCAAAAGATGAATACCCACCCTTTTTTAAATAAACGCTACATTATTTTCTTGCGACGTGGTTTTTAAATTACGTACCTGTAACACCCACATGATATCGAGTGTTCGGCGTCGAGGGGAACCGTTCACACGGAGGACAACATTGATTTGGTCTGTTTAAACCAATGCTCGTGAGAAATGGAGCTACTTTACTACACTAGAGTATCCAGACCGTGCAAAATGCAGAGGACCGAATATAAATATTTCATTGTTGAGTTATACTTGCGCATTATAGTATTCCCTCTCCAAAGGATAAATCGCAGGGACTTAAACATTATTACCTGTCTTTATCAACTTGTTGGCGGCAGCAGAGACTGTCTCTCTTTTTCTTTTTCTTTTTTTTTCTTTTTTTTCTGGGACTGAGCAATGACCTCATCATCCCTCTTGTACAATGGGGAGAAATTAAATTAGCTGAGGTAATGAATCCTGCACCGTTTTGCTGTAAGAAAAAGAGTAGGCGGGTGAGCCGACAGTTCCCAGGGTTGTTTAGGAAACTAATATCTTACATAAACTGCGCTGCGGCGTACGCGTCTAAAGGAGGTCTGACCAGGTGAAGGCAAAACGTTCTCTCATATGCCGCATGTGGACACAGGGAGGTCTGTGGAGGAAACCTGTGGAACGAAGGAGAGGAGGAATAAGCAGGGTGTGTGACTCACTCCATTATGATATTGTGTCTCCTCTCTCTCTCTCTCTCTCGGTGCTGTGAACGGACACGACCCTTTTGGAGTGAGATGAACTGAAAACTGAGAGGGAAAAGGGAATGCAGACACAGAGCGGGAAAAGCAAAAGTTATTGAAGTCGATTAACGGCACATTTTGCATCCCTGGGTTGAAGAGCTCCCACACTCAAGGTTGTGGCAGCTGCGTTTGCTGGATAACCCCCGTCCCCCCACCCCCACCCCCACCTGCAACCACCACCACCACTCCCCAATCCACCACCCACCCACCCAAGAAATGAGGCATAAAGCCGGCCGTGGTATTTGCAAACGGCACCTGTCTGGGCATCACACCTGTCAGCTTTGCCGCCATCTCTCATCCTGTCAGCGAATTAACATACTCTTGGGTCCCGGAAAAAAAGAACGAAAAAAAAAAAAAAGAAAAGAAACAAAAAAAGGAAAAAGGGAAAAAACGAGAGACAGACAGACCTCTCATCTCGCCCTACAAGTCCCCAGCGGCATGTATGGATGCTAGTTTTGTATCCATTTTTTGATACTAAATATATCCTATGCTTATTTGGCTGAGTGATGAAGCCACCTGCCTCCCACGGTAAAAAAAATGGTACGTCTTCAAAATTTCCCCAGGGTTTCTCATTGGAGTATTAGCTTGTAACTATAGCTTAATATCATGTCAGGATCTCCTCAGCGTGACATAGCATGTCAAACCTCAACGGCAGTGAACCTTCAGCCAGGAGGGATGGGAAAAAAAGAGAGCAAGACAGATAAAGAGAGAGAGAGAGAGAGAGAGAGAGAGAGAGAGAGAGAGAGTAAGGAGAGGAGAAACAGAAGTGTCAGGGACTGAGAGAGACAGCGGAGGACAAAGTCAAAGTGTCCTAAAAATGCTTGAGGAGAAAAGCAGCAAAACAAAAGGCTATGAAGTCATTTGTAATAAATAAATAAGTAAATAAATGACTAACAGTTAAGATTTAGCAGTAAAGTATGATAAGAGGGGTTTTTGTTGTTGTTGTTGTTGTTGTTGTTGTTTTTATGTATGCCTGTATGTGATCTTCGAAAGGTGTCCTCTGGGAAAGAACAGTCTCTCTCTCCCTCTGTCTCTGCTATCTATCGATCGAGATCTATCTATCTATCTATCAATCTATCTATCTATCTATCTATCTATCTATCTATCTATCTATCTATCTATCTATCTATCTATCTTTAGAGCAGTGGTAAACCCCCCTCTTCTGTTTGGGGTCAATTTTTCATTCCTTCCTCTTTTTGCTTGGTTTTGCTGAGTAGTACTTAATAAAAAGCCTTTAGAAATTAAATTTCTCTCTCTCTCTCTCTCTCTCTCTCTCTCTCTCTCTCTCTCTCTCTCTCTCTATCTCTCTCTCCCTCTCTCTCACAAACACACACTCTCTCCCTCTCTCTCTCTCTCTCTCTCTCTCTTTATCTCTCTCAGCCTCCTCTTTTCTGTTTTTTTTGCAGTTCCCTCCAATTCCTCTAATCCTCTCTAACTTCTCAACTCTTTCTCTCTATCCCATTTTTTTTTCACTTTACCTCTACATCATCCCTCTGTCTCTCCCTCCCTCCCTTCCTCCCTCCCTCCCTTCCTCTTCTCCTCCCACTTGGTTTGACTTGCTCTCCTGGACAGTTTGAGAAAGATACCACAGACAGAGAGATAAATGCCTGATAATTACCTGAGCCTCTGGCATGGTAACAGGCCTTGTTGCCGCGGGTGAGGCTGCTGACCACTAATTACGGACAGACAAGGCATCCATTATTTATTTCACTTCGTCCGCCGGCAATTATATCCTTTTAATTTGGACCTCACCGCCGGTACAACCAAAATAGCACAACTTCGCTGCTCTAATGCAATTCTGTGAGGAAAAAAAAAAAAAAAAAGTCTATCTATTGCCTTCGTATGTTTAACGCAAGCACATGTTTCCATTCAGCCGTAAGCGTAAGAGTTCGTGTGTTACACGTATTGTTGAACGGGTTTCTCGAGCCGCAGTTAATGTGTCTGCTGGTTTGATATGTCCCCCCCCACCCCCCCCCCCCCCCCCCCCCCGCTGTCGTGTCGTTTTACGAGTCCGGTGTGGGTGCTGTTTAGCCCACCACCAACTGCTCCGGGTCCTTCATCCTCACCTTCCTCACAGGTGTATCTCTTTATTTCCCGGGAAGGGTCCGAAGAGCCGCCTCCTCGCCTGCCCGTCCCCACTGAGCACTGCCCTACATAGCAGCCTGCTCCGACCTTGAACACACACACACACACACACACACACACACCGGTCCCTCTCCACATTACAACCTGTCAGCCACCTCAGGAACACAGATATTATGGATTATGAGAAAATGAAAGACAAACTAAAAAAAAGTGTGTGTGTGTGTGTGTGTGTGTATGTGTGTGTGTGTGTGTGTGTGTGTGTGTGTGTGAGGGGGGGGGGGGGTGCTGACCTCTTTTGAGGTCTCAGTGTACGTAATTCATAAAGCGTGGTGACTTAATATGTGTTTTGCTGTCTTTGTACGGAATGATGGTTCTATAGAAGATTGACAGTACATTTCTTTGAAGGCTGTGGTGATATTGTGTGGGTGTACGACAATGTCAGAGTTAACAAGTCTTTGTTAAAAGCAATGAGAGATTTAGTTCAAAACCTGTGTATTTATTGAGTGAGAGAAATATTGTCAGCAACTGAACCTCTGTTCAGAATAACTACTTTTCAAATGTCCAAAGAAATATTTATTTTATGATAGAGAATGAGAGTGTAGAATCCTTGGGAAAAAAGAATCTGAAATGTAGCATAGTCCTTCTAGGAGAGAACACAGACATCTGTGTGTGTGTGTGTGTGTGTGTGTGTGTGTGTGTGTGTGCGCGCGCGTGCCTGTCTTTTCTGCAGACCTGTCTCAACTCGGCTGTCCATCACTACAGCTTGTCAATGTCTTGCATCCAAAAAAAGATTTAGAGGGGGGTGTTGCGGGGGGGGGGGGGGGGGGGTGGAGGTTAGATGTTCGTGCGTGCACCTGTCTCTAGCCCCGGCCACAGTCTCTGACCCTGTAACAAGGGAGGTTTTTTTTTTTGTTTTTTTTTCCAGTTGAAAATTATAGGAATGGATTTGGCAGAAAAACAACTTGTCATCTATGTGCAGGGTGATAGTGTGATGAATTGTCACCTTGGACACTCTGATCAGCAGCAGTGTCTAGTAGAGCCACACTTGATCACTGTCACAGCCCTGCCAGACGGGATGAGACACATAGGGAGAGAGAGAGAGAGAGAGAGGGCGATGTTTACCTCTGGATAACTGCTACACAACAAATAACAGACCACTTCTGATCAAACGCGAGAGTACGTCTGTACGGGTAACGGACGACATTAAATCTGGTGCGAACGCCACTTATGGATCTCGTTCAGACCAAAGCAAACCTGACACAAAAAAAAACAACAACAACAACAACAACAACAAAGCATTCACAGACACGTTTGTGCTTTCACCATACAGTATAAACGAGTGACTGAACGTACAAAGTTTACAGCTGCACAGCGGACAGACTCTGTGGATTTGTTTAGAGCGACAGACCGCTTCGTCATACAGAAAAACAGCTACGTAGCGATTTCATCGGCTTTGAATGAACTGTGCTAATGTTTATACTGTCCCACACTGGTCCAGATTATGTAAATATGGGCTATGTCAGAGTTAACTGGACAGCGGTCACTTAATGTGAAACCATACATAGGACTGAGAAAAGAATGCATATGTGCATGAAGTAAACACGATACTGAAACTGGATTTAATGTGTGAACTCTACCCCTTAGAGACACGCCCCTGAACTTTGCTTGTACAACCGTCACTGTGGAAAAGCCACACGACGCAAGCGAGAAATCGGCATTAAAAACGAATCCGATCTCTCCAAACGCGTCTCGCGGTGGGCGGGGCGAGCGCGCGTGCGAATCGTCCTGTCGTGAATCGGAATCGCAAATCGAAACAAGGACGACCACATCTGAAAGGACCGGAATCACCAGGGGAGCCATGGGGGGGGGGGGGTTGGCAAAACTTGGAATGTCAGTGCACCCTAATAAGAGGACACCTGTTGATACCCCCCAAAAATCAGACCTCGAGGAAGAGGAAAAGAAAAAAAAAGGCAGGGGGAGGGGGGGGGGGGGGATTGATGGCAGCCAGGTTCCTCTTCCCTTTGGAGAGAGAAGAAGGGGTTTGGTTGTCTGGCTCCTCTGCCTCATTGGCAGCAGCGTGGAGCCAGCTGTTTGTCACCCAGGAGGGAACGCCTAACAAGCTCTGTTTACATACACGTCTAATCTGGGCGAATAGCTTCCAGAGGCTGCTCTCTGGAACAGAGAAGACAATGTGTGTGTTTATGTCTGCTTATTGGGCTGTTCTACAGAGCATGCACTGGGAACTGTTCAAATAAACTCTTATTTGGCATTTTAATATTTTTTTCATGCATTCTGTGTTATTAAATGATTGGCATATCTGCTCTCTGTGTGTGTGTGTGTGTGTGTGAGACAACGTACTGAAACATATAAATGTACAGTTACAACTGTGACTTTACATGACAAGGAATCAACAATCTGAAGCGTAAAATATGTAAAAATGAAAAAAAAAATATTAGGGAATACAAGCTCAAACAAATTCTAAAACTCATTCCTTCCATATCACGCACAGTCCAATGGTGGTTATCACTCCCATTATGTGTTTTTTTTTTTTTTTTGTGGAGCTTCAATTAACTCGTTAAATCAAAGTCATGACATTAACCGAGACACGCTGTAACTCCGAGGCCACGTGGCCCCCACATTACGACCAGTCGTCACAAAAAGGTCACGCGAGACGTTGGACCTGGTTCAAGGACGCAAAAGGTGGTTTTTCACGAGCCGAACGAGAGAACGAGGGGGCATTTCTGAGGGACCCCCCCCCCTCCCCCATCTTTAATTCATGAAAGTCAAATAGAAAATAAATATGATAACGCCAGAAGGCTGCAGTAATCAACAGCTGACACGAGAGAGAAGGAGAGGACAGAGAGAGACTAGAGGGTGGTCGTAATTTCGAATGTCGTCCCTCTCGCATTGGCCAGCTGATTCTCAGCCGTAGTCACTGATGACGGCTTGTTCGAGAAGCAAAGTGACAGTAAATTTACCTCACCGGCACCTGCTTCTTTTCACATCAAAGCAGCGTTTTTTTTTTGTTGTTGTTGTTGTCTTTTTTTTTTTTTTTTTAGATATAAAGATCAGGTGCTACGAAGATCTAAGAGGGACCCCGCGGAACATATCCAGTGTTTTAAATAACATACAAAAGCTTAACGCGAACGTTTTTTTTTTTTTTTTTTTCCTCGACTGTCACGGTTTTAGGGAAAATATGTCTAAAAGCGTGAGCCCGGAGCTCAGACGAGAAGCATAATACAGTGACACTAGTAGAAGAATGGATGCAGAGAAAGAAAGAGAAAAGAGAGAGAGAGAGAGAGAGAGGGGGACAAAGAGAGACAGACAGTGTCACACCACAAGGGAGTGAAAGTGGAGCAGTGACAGACTACCTCTATGCATATTGATGATACCCGTCATGGCATTCCTTCTGACTGAACATTCCTACAATGGAGGAAGGCAGGCAGCTTCTCATGTTGGGCCATCAATCAATGGCGACCGTGCAGAGCAAAGCCTCTTTTCAACTGTCAATTAGCAAACGTGGACAGAAAGGCAAAAGACCTCTTTTTTTTTTCTTTTTTTTTTTTAAGAAGGATTGTTGGTTGAAAAATTCTGAAAGACATTGAGCGACACCGTTTCGGCAGGTGCTCCGCCTCTTTCCACAAAGCTACGCTGAGTATCACCAAGTCTGTAATATGCACAAATGAGTATTTCTCAAATTCCGTGTATGATTTCATGTTCTCTGCAACTATGATTCAGAGGAGCAAACGTCACCATCTAAAGAACAGTGTTGCTGATGGTCAAATAATAGCAGTGCTTTTGGGTACAATTCATTCAAAGCTCACTCAGTCGTACAGAACACCGAATTCTAAGTGTGAGAAAGCGACCAGCACGACTTTATGCCTCCTGGATTTTGATTTGTTTGTATAATTCCTTTTTATGTCATGCATCATGTCTGAGAATAAAAGCTTAACGACTTTTAGGTGTAATCTTATGGACCGGCGGGGCCGCTTCAGCAGGACAGGGAGTATTCGTTCATGGACTGGAGGAAAAACAAAATCCATCTACAACCTGTTACTGGGTTTAATTCATTCAGGCTGGGGGAGGTCAGCTTCAACAAGGTCGGATTTGGTTGGGGGGGGGGGGGGGGGGGGGGGGGGTCTGCGCTTTTTTTTTTTTCATTGCATTCGGCACTAAGACAGATCCCTAATACAAACTAATTCTGTTTTCCAAGACAATTCACCACTAGTGTCCCCTTCGGAAACACAAACTCTCTCTCTCTCTCTCTCTCTCTTTCTCTCTCTCTCTCTCTCTCTCTCTCGTGCGCTTTCTGTCTGTCTGTCTGTCTATCTGTCTCTCTTTCATACACACATACACAGACACACAGCACCAGTGGGACTAAACATGTCAGTTTCTCTGGTTGTTATGATCATTTCTAGGTCTCTACAGCCGATAGGAATGCCAATTTAAAGCAGGGCATTTACAGGTTCTCCATTACGTTTGATATTTGTTTTGCTCAGGCAGTGCAGAAGACAGCTATGGGATCATAAAAGAAATGGTAACGAGAGGGTGTGAGTGTCAGAGGATGGGAGTGGAGGAATCACGCTGGCGCTGTTTGCCTAGCTGCTTTGTTTAAGCTGTGGGCGGTTAGAGTCCTTGTCCACCTTCCCACAGGGTCACAAATACCTTCCCACCTCTAGCCAGTGCATCCCTCAACCTCACTGCTCGCTCTCATTACGCCGCGTGTGTGTGTGTGTGTGAGAGAGAAGAGACAGGAAGAGAGAGACAGGGTAATTTTGCACGTCCATGCTACAAATACACCTTGATAACTAATATGTATGTGTGTGTACGTGCGTTTCTGAATTATGTATTCCGCAACAGATTCAACAAAAAATTTGAGATCTTTATTCATGAAGCTCAAAACGCAACAATAATAACAACAACAACAAAATAACGTAAATTTGTCCGACGCATATGTGCAAATATGATAAATACGTGAATAAAAAACCAGGCAAAGAACGGGAGCATACACTTTAGTGTATGTAAATAGGCGTGACGGGGCGTGATGGGGCCTGATTGGTCATGTTGTGCTTGACCAGAGGAACGGGTCAAGCAGTCAGATAGGATCCAGTGAGAAATACAACAGTAAACCTGACAGCTAGGATGAGGAGTCTTTTTATACACTCAGTGACCTTTCTACACTTGTCGAAAATGTCAAGATCACGGATGGGAAAGTTCACAGCCATGTGCTCATTAATCAAATGAACACGTGTGTGTGTGTGTGTGTGTGTGTGTGTGTGTGTGTGTGTGTGTGTGTGTGTGTGTGTGTGCGTGTGTGTGTGTGTGTGTGTGTGAGTGTATAAAAAAAGAAAAAAAGATGACACGGGTCATCAAAGCACTTCTTGACCCGACGTTGTTGAACAGAACCTTCACACATCCTGTGGAGCCGTCCACAGGGCCATTTCGTGACTGTTTCTGTCGATTTCTGATTTGGACAACACCTCATATTCAGGCAGCGAATGTTTCCTTGTGGCTGTTTATCACCGGCTTCCTCTAACTGTCCCCATTTTCAAACACCCAAAACCTTCATGTCCTCCGCCCCTTCAGCCGTCTCCGATTAAACTTGAGCTGTTTTCTTTTGGAAAAAAAAAAAAAAACACTTCCTTTTCACATCATCCTTTTTCCTTCCTTTTCACATCATCTCTCAGTTCTAGTGTAATTTAAACAACGCTCCACAAGGGTTAGAGTGATGGTTAGATTATAGGTAAAAGGCTAAAAATGAATGAAAATGAATGAGATTAGAAATTGAGATTAACAGGTTTGTTTCATGTCAAGAGGGGTTGGGGGATTAGAGGCTTTTTGACACAGCGACGCCGGGACTTTGTTCATGCATTAGACACACAGGGTGGGGAGAAGGGCTTCATCTTTAATGCGGTGTTGTAATCACTGATGTATTGGGGGGGGGTTACCATACTCTTCATAACATTTGTTACACACACTTGGTTTGACGGCCAGTGAGAGTAACTATTTGACATGTTTTCCAATACCTCGTTCTCTCTCTGTAATTGACCTTGCACCTGTAAGAAAAACATGCTTCTCATTGAATATAGTCCTTAAGGGCAAAAGGAATACTTTCAGTACGGTTGAGAAGACATCCAGTGCAAATGACAACCAATGTTATATAGTGCTCCTAATTCTCTTACGTATGTTTTAATGAGGTTGGGTCTCCGTGTCAGGGCTGTGAGACTCATTTTGGTAGATGTCACCTCTGAGTTGCTTCGATACATGTGTTGTAATTCAGTTACAACATGTAGAATGTGGTGTTTGGTGGTGCCTTCACTTCGATAAGTCTACATTCAATTCATTAATGGTTTGGACTCACCAAAGGAATGGATAGGAAGTACAAACATGTGATGTATGCAAATGAGAAGAATTTACTTTTAAATAAAAGGTCAAATGTAATCGATGTTCACAGAAACTGTAACACCAGTGGGCAAAGTAACAGAGGTAATACAATATAACTGTGCATAACAAATGCCATAACAAATGTAAATTTGTGAGTATTTTTCTATTAAAAACTAGTAAGTTACTGTAAAACTGGCACCCCGAGTCGAAAACTGAAACACGCAAAATCAAAAAGGTGTAATCAATGTGATGAAAAGTCCACAGTCGCGCCCACCGGCCGCAGAGAAAGCGGAAAGTGGCATAAGTATGAATGTTAGCAGTCAGGAGGGACAGAGAGAGAAAAGTGGGGGAACTGAGGAATATTTCTGGACGTGATGAAGAGTGGAAACAGAAAACTGAAGCCCGAGAGCCGGGAGAGGACGTGAAACCATCGGAACAACACCGTGGTGGAAGCCCGGTGGAGCAGAAGTGGTGGACCGGTGAATGAGACTTTAAAAAAAAAAAAAAACTGAAAAATTAAAAATGTGTATTCAGCAGTTTTGTCAGCAAGTTTTCTTTTGTTTTCCCCCAGACAGAGGTCTCGGCCAAAACGCCGGGCCCTCGTTCGACAGTTTAATTTTGAATAAAGGAGGTGGGGGATAAAGTTTAGTTGTGGACCGTTTCGACAGTCGTTAAAAAGTTAGAAACAAAAAATTAGACAACAGTTCTGTCATACGGCGCATGCTATGTTAGGGCTAAGATTCAGGTTGGTTTCAGGTTCTTTCATGACCTACCAACAAGTGCTGGGAATGTCGTCACCTCCCTGACTCATTCAGTCAGAGGGCTCTGATGCAGTTACAAAACATGGCATTTACTACCCACTATCCAGCAAACTGTAACGTGCGGTAACACGCGACACATATAACGCAACGCAAAGCAAGGCAGACGGAGGCCGTTTGTGTCACTCTATAGCGTCATTTCAGCTGTAATTATTGTATCACCTGAGAAGTCACAGATCAGCTCAGTCTTTTAAGTCTCTGTTTTTGTTTTTTTTTGGGCTTTTTTTTTTTTTTCTAATCCTGTTACTGATTTTCACTTCCAGCTCGCCTTGATCACAAGAGACTCTAATAAAGCGCGTGGAGGTTAAGACACCCTCAGAGCGAATTTCCCTCTAGTAAACATTGATCCTTCGGAACGGAGAGAAGTACAATAAAACTGACCTCTTGAACTGCGGCGGGAAATGATTTCAGGTGGATCTCTGCTTTTCCGGAAGGTTTTGATGAGCCTGGTGGGGCTATTGACTTTGGGATGGGGGGGGGGGGGTGCTTCTTCAAAGGGCAGCAGTACACCCACCCCCCAACACACACACACACACACACACACACACCTCCTCTAGCTCTTCCATCCTAACACCTCTTCGCCGACAGGAGCCAAATAAATATAGACCTTCTGTTGTTTACACTGCCATTTCTCCAATTCTTTCTCTGACACGTCAACAAAGGGTACGTGACATGACCTATACGCGTCGGAGGAGAAGGTGGCGCTCTGTACCCCTCCGCTGGCATTTGGGCTTCCTTTTCTCTCCTTACAGCTAATTCATCTGGGAGGCCAGATCATCTGTCACCAGAGGGAAGCCAAAAAAAAAAAGAAAAAGAATCGAAAGGAAGAAAATCATGATTGAGGCCTCTTCATCCTCTCTTTTTTTTTTTTTTTTTTTCTTTTTTTGGTTCCCTTTCCCGAATTGAGTCTAAGGCGACGGGCCGACGAGGTCAGGCCAGCGCAGATGAATGCGCCCGCCAGCTGCAGTGTTTGAGAGCTACGTTTTAGATTACTTCTGTAATGCACCATGGTTCAAACTGGTTGAGTGAACATACATGCTCTGTTTTTTTGTTTGTTTGTTTGTTTGTTTGTTTTGTTTTGTTTTGTTTTTGTTTTTTTTCTTCACCCCAGATTCATTTAATGCCAGATTTCTGTTTCCTAGGATGACAGGTAGAGTAAATGAACTCTCAGCTGAAGAAAAAAAAACCCAAAAACCATATCATAGATAATACTGTGATTTATGTCTGTTAAGTGAATTGTACAGCGCTGTTTATTCAGCGGGTGACGCATAAGGTTCATGAGGCTTTGTGACATATAGCAGACATCTCCTCATACTATGCTTCAGCTCTTGTTTAAGACTTTGTTTCTGTGGGGGTTTTTTTTCAAGATGTTTATTCTCTATCACAGGCCACACAGAAGCAAACATACAACACTTTGTTTTTGTTTTGGTTTTTTTTTTCCATTTAATCACAGTCAGCATTTTCCCAAATTATTATTGAGACAAACAACAATTTATTATGCGGGGTAAACTCCTAGGGAGTTCTGAGAGATACATGACTCTCTCTCTCTCTCTGTCTCTCTCTCTCTCTCCCTCCCTCTCTCTCCCCCCCCCCCTCTCTCTCTCTCTCCCCTCTCTCTCTCTCTCTCTCTCTCTCTCTCTCTCTCACACTCACTCCCTCTCTGCAAGATTCCTTGGAAAAGAAAGACACATTAGCAGTTTGTGACCTCGCTAGCTATCATAAAACCGCAAACTACTTTCCCCCTTTCATTTATTTTGGGTTGTAGTATTTAATTTTCTGTCCCGGGCCTGCCCCTGGCCTTCGATAGTCTCCAGAACAATTTAAGACGTGGCCCTTGAGCTGTCATGGCAAATTTCATAATCATCATGCGGGGGAGTATAAAACACACTCGTGCAGAAGGAGCACGGTGGCTCTTTAAGTGCTGTGCTCTGGAAAGATTGCTGATGAATTTTTTAAATGTTAATCTTTAAAAGAAGCAGCATGATTCTGCCACGCAGTAAAGAAAATTTCAAAAAAGAAAAAAAAAAAATTAAAAAAATAAAAAAAAAACAGGCAGGAGGGGGCTGCCAGGATAGGAAAAGAAGATAATTAATTGTTAGGACTTTTTTTTTTGTTCTTTTCTTTTTTTCTTTTTTTTTTTTTTCCTGCGCAGATGAGTCTGTTGAGACCCGTTGCAGAGCTTATGCAGCTGTTAGCTTTGGAGTTCATTCAATAAATATCTCAAATATTTCTGCCCTCGTCTTCCAACCCCCCCCCCCCCCCCCCCCCAAACCCCACCTCCCCCCACCTATGTTTAAATACCCTCCCTGGTCTTCCAGAAGTGTAGCCAGATGTTGCCACCCCAAACATCCAGAACGCATCCGTAATATGTTTATAAAACTAACCAATGCCAGGCCTCCGAATCAACTTTATACGCCGGGAGCATCAACGCGATTGTTTCCCTCGTTTAAATGCAGCACTATACCAGTTTTCAGTGCTAATATTCAGCCGTTATATTCGTACGGTATTCTGGAATGTTCTAAGCTTTTAAGCTTCAGTTTTAAACGTCTCTGAATCAGGCAATGTGGAATTCAGTGAGATAACAGACTCATTCAAAGCCATTCATCATTTAGAAATCTGACTCTTTCAAATTTCCGTGTAATGAAAAGTGTTTGGAGGAGCTATATGAAACCCAGGGTGGTATTGTATTACAGGGGGTATAACAGAATTAGAACTGTCTTACAAAACTGTGAGGTTGTGACTGACCAAGAAAATTATCGGTTTTGACATAAAGAGTGAAATGAAAAGCGAACATTTTCTGCAGTATACCCACACAAAATATCATTCCACCACCAAATAAAAACTAACACAACCCTCTTAGCTACAGACATTCAGGATCGCCACCTAGACCTTCAGGTTTGAAAAGATAAAATAAAATGAATAAAAGTCTTAGGTTACACAGACTCCTTAAAAAAAAAAAAAAAAACAGAAATAAATAAATAAATAAATAAATGCTGTTTCCCTTTATCTACCACGGACTATAAAATCCATCGCGGACACAGAGCGCTATCTTTCTATCCTGTGTCTTTTTTTTTTTTTGTAATTAACCTCAGATGTGATGGAGAGACACAAAAGTTAATGAAGACCAGCTCTCTCTCTCTCTCTCTCTCTCTCTCTCTCTTTTGTTTTTTTCCTGTTTTTCAGTTTAATTAGAATTCAAACAGGACTTAAGAGGGTGGCGACTGTAAACAACGTATGTAACAAATGGGGCGGCACATGGTCCTTAATGCGCAATTAAACGTGGGGCTGTCTGGGGAGGTTTGGGAAGGGGGGGGGGGGGTGGCGGGGGGGGGGGGGGGTTGTGAAGCACACAGAAGTAACTCTCTGAAGGCAGCCGCATACATCATTCTCGTAGCTTTAATGGTGTGTAGGCGGCCCTTGAGATCTCGCGTGGCGTTTCTCAAAATACTGGTAAACAAGCAGAGGAGAGCGATCCAACCCTAACCGACCGACCGACAGCCGTCGCGTTAGCGTTAGCGATCACGATCGCGATCTGCAGCAAGCAAATAAAATACAAACGCACAGCCGAGAAAAGGAGGACAAAGACGCGACACCTTCTTCTTCAAACAGCTTTGGTGTAATGTCACCACGTGATCACAGTTGTCTGTGAAGTAACAGGTAACATTTACAGCGTTACGTTGTGTAAGACTGTGTCCAGTCATGGCACTTATTAATGATGTTAACGAATGAAGATATCTGTTCACACTGTTGACCTTCTATGACTAAAAGCTACTCATTTGGCCCATAATAAAATGAATTCATAAATGAAGTTTACACATTCACATGCTTTGGCGGCTAGCTGTTCAGGGTTTCTAGACCCTCTTTGATGTTTCTGAGGGTCTATCCCTGAAGAAAGCCTTGTAACCAAAAATAAAGCAGTTTGTGTCTGAAGTGCTGGTTTCTGTTAAATTACCCTTTATCGCAATGCCAACACAGTAATCTCTTTCTACATAGCTTTACACTGCATGACGTCCCAATGTTTCAGGTTAATGTTTCCAACAGCCATGACATTTCAAAGAATCTGTCCTGCGATTCATTTGGGATGTTTTGACAGAGAAAAGGGACATACACAAGACACACACACACACACACACACACATACATACACAAGACACACACACACACACACATAGGTTTGTTCGCTCGCCTTGCAAATACCTAGACAAGGTTCCACAGATGTATGGTGTGACGAGTGAGAGTAATTTGTCCCAAATTGCATTATATTATGATCTCAGCTCCACGTGCAGACCAGTACATAACGCTCCTGTTAGACTGCGAAGCTTCAGTCTGGAACTCAAGAGACAAGGCTGTTGCTATAGTGTATTCTTTCTCTCTCTCTCTCTCTCTCTCTCTCTCTCTCTCTCTCTGTCTGTCTCCTCTCTCTCCTCTTTTCTCTTTTCTCTTTTCTCTGGTATGTGCATTGTGTGTTTTTTCATGGTTGAATGCGGCAGAAAATTTGGAGGGGTACCACACTGGCAGCCTGATTGCATTAATTTGGGCTTTTCTCTGCTGAAAAGTCTATGCTCTGTATCACATATCTCTTCTTTCCTCTTCCCTTTCTCTCAGCAATTAGTCGGAAGTGGAGGTAAAATTAGGTTGGTGTGTCGAAGATAGACCCGTATGCCTCATACAGTTTCAGTCACTTGTGCATCCATTTGTGTGTGTGTGTGTGTGTGTGTGTGTGTGTTGCAAGGGGTGAGTATGGGTTTTTCTTAAACCTGATTTTATTTTGTTTTTCTTCTTGTCTTGATCGATATGACAGACATCATATTTCAAAGGATTTTGAACTATCTTCGCAAAATCATCAGAACGATGTATTTTCGCGGAATAAAATGATTTTCGGCTCCATTCTGTATTCTCAATCAGTTCACAACATGAAATAGGATTGACAGGCATTGAATGAAGATGCGAGAGAAAAGCTCAGAGCTATCCCGTACCTCATTTTAAAATTAATCTCACAGAATTGGCAATGCAGCTCACCAAAATTGTGAGCAAGTCCACTGTTTTCTCTCTGCCCCTACCTCTCATGCAGTCTCTAGTCGTTGTTACTTTATATCCAGAGTAGCAAATGGTTGATGGCTTACACTGGTTGCCACTTTGGACTGTGTGGGTGTTAAGTATTTTCATATCATATCTTGACGTTTTTTTGTTTTTTTTATGTAGTTCGCCTTATGGGGAAACCAGTCCTTACATGTCTCATTTACATAGAGGCTAATTGGCCATCTGGAAAGCTATAAGAACAGTGCGTAAGTGAAATCGGCTCCAAGTTCCAAAAAAAAAAAAAAAAAAAAAATCTTATTTTCCACTTAATACTGTGTTTAAGCATCTCCTCTTGCATTTAAAATTCGTCTGGTGTGCGCTTTTGAAATCGAGGAGATGCTTAAACTTCTAACAAAGTTCCACAACGCCTATCACCTCAGGCATTAGAAAGGACAAATGTGATCATTTATCTACCGGCACGACCCATGTAGGAGGTTCTCTTCAGGACATCAGTCACCTCTGGAATGTTTTCTCCAGGCCTTGACTGAAATGGATCTTTTTGTGGGGTGTTTTAGCGTACTAAAATATTTATTCCCGGTTTTAGTGTCTCCCCAACCTCCCTTTACAAAGAACGGATCTTTACTGCCTGTTAGAAGTAATACCTTTGTCAAAGAATGCCTTAGAGCTGAGATACAACATTTCCAATCCCAACGATCTTGGATGAGGGAAAGCTCTCATTAGGTTAGTGTACGGGATGTTCGGTTTTTCCCAGGCGACACTGCAGATTCACAGCTTGGAAACCAACAGGCCGAGGCAACAACTCGCCAAGATAAAAAAAAGAAAAAAAAAAACGTCATACTGCTTCTCCTTCCGCAGGGGATGAATGGTGTAGGAAATGATCTTACGTTCTGGGTTGATACTTCATAGGTTTTCCCCCAGTGTCAAGTTGGGTGAGAAACCGGGTCGAACAATTCATTTACATTCAGGAAGATGCGGACTTGTGGGCTCTGCTGGCTAACATAAGGCTAAGGTAAATGTCCGCTGCAGCCTGTACAGACAGGATACGAAAGTAATACAGATACAGGAAGTGTTACGGATACATCAGTATTTCTTTAAACAGACCACAAGTGTGTGACGAGGGCAGGGGAGGGGGGGGACTCTTTTTACTTTTTCTATGTTACTAGAGTAAAGTTACTTTTAAAGGAAAAACTTACAGACAAAGGGGAAGAAAAAACTGTTTGAGAGAAGGGAGAGGGAGGGAGGGAGGGAGGAAGGGAGGGGCTGGTGTTGGGGTGTGTGTGCGTGCGTGTGTGTGTGTGTGTGTGTGTGTGTGTTGGGGGGGGGGGGGTTTGCTGTAGCGCGGCTGGCAGGCCCCAGAACGTTGCCAAGGCCGTGTCGGGCAGTGCGTTCATTTGTCCATATTTCTTTCTCTGCGTTCCCCGTAGAATTCTTTCCCCCCCCCTCCATCCTTCTGTTGTTTTATTTTTGCAATATTTTTCTGCTCTTCTCCCGCGAGAACTCTATCACAGGGAAATCTGTGGTCCAACAGTTCACTTGGCACGCTTTAAAAGACCGATCAGAGAAACAGGGGGATAAAAAAAATAATAAAAAAAAAAAAAAACTAAGAAAAAACTCCTGCTTCCTCCACAAAAATATGACTTTGTAAAGAAAGCAGGCATCCAGATATTGATAGCAACTCCACCATATAGAACATTCTTGACTGTAGTCACAGTTGTTAAATATGGGTAAATACGACAGAACAGGAATATCTGTGGGCCCACAGGTCATACTGAGGCGTTGACAAGCCTTTTGCGCCGGTTACGTTTCTATTGAACGATAATTTACTTCACTCTTCTCATTAAGATGAAATGGGCCCCTTATCTTGTGCAACTGAAAACAGATTCAGTCAGAACACAGAGGTTCGAGATCATTTCATCTCACTCTTTTAAAAAAAAAATAATAATAATCTGTTCTATTTCTCCAATCTTTTTGCCATCTTCCAAAAAGATGTCTGATGTCAGCAGTGTTTACGTGTGGAAATAGAAAGGCCCCGCCCCCTGTGTGGTCGCCCGTAGAATGATTGGTTATATGACGTTTCCAGAGCGGACGATCACGCTACGACAGCGCGTTCGGCCGCTCGGCCCATTTCAGCCGTTGTTCAATTTAGCGATTTGTCCTGCGCAGACGAACTCAGGCACACAGCTTGCATGAATTTCGCCAGGTTTCTCTCAAACCACGGTGAGAAAAGCGGCTCTCAGACAGGAGTGCCGCCAGACCTCTCTATTTTTAATGCGCAGACGAAACACGAAAAACTTACCAAGTACAAGAGCGAATGTTACTTTTGGCATATTAGCAACATGATAACATTGTGTGATGTGTCTTGGTAGGAATATTGTGTGTTTATGTTTTTGTTTTGTTTTGTTTTGTTTTTTCCTCTAGTGTTGATTCAATGTTGATTCAGCATTTTCTTTATTTTTCAGAGTAATTAAGTTCAGGGAGTTTTTGCTGGAAATACGCTGTCCGGAAAATTGAGGGGAACAAGTACCTAATATGTCGCCATCACGTACCTCCATAAAATACACAAGTCACAGGCTACAGAAACTCCTGTGAAACAGAAAGATGCTGTGTGTCAAAAACACACGCACCCATGCATATATATACTCATAACAAGGCATATAATTCATTAAAGAAAACAGGAAAAGGGTTTTTCTATTATTTTTTTCTCCTTTTTTATGGCTCTAGTTGTTCTTTCAGCAGAGGCCGAATGCAAAGCGATGGTGTCCAGTGGGCCATGTGCCCTGAGGCGGTGTGGTAACCTGCCCGTAACCTCCACTCTCTCTCTCTCTCTCTCTCTCTCTCTCTGGCTGCCAGGAAGGCCACGGACAGGTCTGCCTCTGATTCTAATGAGCAAGGTCTCACTCTACAGCTGTTCGCTAGCCTCCAAACCGCTCCAACAAACATACACTTAAAGGCACATCCACACACACACACACACACATGCGCGCGCGCACACACACAAAAACATAAAAAAAAAAAGCTTCCAGTTCTACCACGGGAGATATCTTCTCATCGTTGACTTTTCATCATCTCATTAAAGGAAGCAAGTAGGGAAAGTTAGTGAGAGACAGATTTGGAAGTCACCTCTACCGGAGTGAGGTAAGCTCAGGAGGTGTTGCCTTGGATCACGGCCGACTGTTGTGGTTATCTCTTTGTCGTTCAGTTCAAAAGGAGACAAAGACAGTTCGGAGGAAGCCCGCGTTCACTGTTTAGATCAAGAATAAAGAACCGCTCATCAAGAACAGACCTGCTATCTCTCCTGAATCCTTAGCACAAAAGACAGAGGGAAAGGACCTTAGATCATTCTTCCACACCCACATTATGTTGCCATAGAGACCGTAGAGGGGTTTACAACCACCATGCATGGCACTAGCTAAATCAGTCTGAACAAAAATCAATCAAAATACAAAATCAATAACTATACCTAAATCTAACTGCCACAGCAGTTGGTACATTTGGCTAGGAACTGGGGTTGGTTGACTAAGCAGTCAAGTTTCATTTTCAGAGAGGACCAGTAGGGGCAAAAGAGGAATCACTGAGTGTTAAACCTTATACCTTTGAGGGAGATGAAGAGTGGTTATAAAACATTTTAAAATCGTTAACCCTTTGCTTGTCAGTCTTGTAATACCCAGTATCTGTCAGATCTCTATTCGATCAGACTGTGCTTAAGCATTTTGTTGGATTCCTTCCAGGCGAAGCATTCTTTGACATGTTTTCTTAACAATGTTGCAAATGTTTTGCATAATGGTGTGTACAGTCTTATCTTGAAATTCACTTTGAATTTGAAACCTCACTACTTGCTCTGCATAAAGACTACATTAAAACAAAAACCAGGCAGCTTACATAGTAAATTGGTTTAAGCTTTTTACATAAACATTATCGAAGAAGCTAAATGGGCAGTTTTGTTCCTTTGGCATGCACGGTCAAATAAACACACACACACACACACACACACACACACATATTCTCTCCAACTCAAACACACATGCAAATACTTTTTCTCTTTCCTTTTCTCTCATTGTGTCTCTTACTCTGTCTTTCTTTCTCTCCACTTTGATCACACACACACACACACAAACCTCCAGAGTTTGGTGCTTTTTCCCCTTGTGTGGAGGTTGGATTGTTGGACATATTCTCATTTGAAGTGACACTCTGTGGTCAAAGAGCAGAGAGAGAGAAGGAAAGAGAGAATGAGAGAGAGAGAGAGAGAGAGAGAGAGAGAGAGAGAGAGAGAGAGAGAGAGAGAGAGAGAGCGAGAGAGAATCAAGGAAAAACTAGACGCACAGTAGAGTGGCTGAGAAAAATCCCTGTTAAACCCTAGCTCAACATAATGTCTGGCTGCAGAGATATCGCCCCAGGTCCTGCTTTCTGACTATACGGCTGTCAGAAGAGACACTCTCTCCCCACCTCCAACACCGCCCCGTCTAATGCGACTAGAGAAATTCACTAAACTCTCCGCGCACTTAATCTGCCTGTTTGTCCTGACAAGTCTGCAGCTCCACAAGCAGAAAAGTAAATGAATTTCCCTCTCTCGCTCTCTTTTTTCTCTCTGTCTTTCTCTTTCTCTTTTTCTGTCTTTTTTTAGTACGTAATTGTCTTTACATACGGAAAAAAGAAAGAAAGACCTAAACTATGCATTAATGTCATAGGTCTTTCAGCTACCGATACGACTTAAAGAGGTTGGTTTGTGTCCGTCTGCCGTTGGACTTGCTCGTCCCTCGGCGCATTCATATTTACTCTCTTTGTATGATTGCTGAATTTAAAAATTAACCAACACAAGCTTAATGAGACCTTGGTAACCAGCAGTGGACATTAGCTGTCACTTGACCTGCCCTGTAGCAACAGTACCTTGAAGGCAAGATCAGATTTCATTCTTGACACGGATTCTGTCCATTTTTAATCTCTTTTTCTTTTTTTTTTCTTTTTTTTTTTTACTTATCCCTTTCTTTTTCTGTAAAGGGGTGCTTAAGGACACTTGCCCGTCTGGCCCATGCCGAACAGAATTGTTGCTTTCCACCTCTCAAACAATTATCTTGCTTTATTTCATTTTCGTTTTAATGTTTTCGAACCCTCTCAAAGAACAACGGTATATCTGTCAAAATCGCTAGTTGTTTATAGCGTTCATCGGGCAGGGCGCGAAGTCAAATATCCACGGCAGTCAAAACTTGTCGTAATCATAGCAACCCGTAGAAGCCCCTTTGTACGTCTTTAGCGGGTGCCAAGAGAGTTCCCGGAAAAAAAAAAAAAAAAAAAGACACACCCCAAAAAAACGTACCTATAACCACAAACTGACATCTCCCCTCCCTGCATTTCCAAATGCATCATAGTGAAATAACTAACCCTGTTATCTCTAAAAGCTAATTAACCAACGTAAAAGCCAAATCAGGACCCTGGTCCTGTTTTAATTGCAGCATCTGTCAATAATGACCGAAACTGAACCATAACCGGTTATTGCCTGGACTGAAAAAAACAAACGACCTTGAGAGGACGTCGTCGGATGCCTTTTTCATTTTTATATCGAACAAGACCATTTATTTATTTATTTATTTGGTTTTTTTATTGTTGTCTCTACTCAGAGAGAATGGCTCTCCAGGCTAATTTGTACAGGGACAAATATGCATTCACCTCAATAAGTCTTAAACAAACCCAGTGATTACTTTAGACTCTATTAAGACGCTGGTTTATTGTGTAAATAGCATTAGCGGTTAGAGCTAATCCATTAGGCGATTGCATGAAATGAAGAATCGTGGAAGTAAATTATAAAACATTTGCCTCAGGTATATCCGTATGGCTCAGCGTAAAATCCATATAGTTCTGCATAGATGATCCCAAAGAAATTGCTAGAGCCTGCATACCTTCCCCTACAGTTTTCTACCTTCAACAGATGACCCTGAAGGCTGTCAATCAAGGCTAATTGTGAATTCAGGCACACATAGCCTGCATAATACAGTATCCCAGTTACTCACTGCTACCACTGGCAGTCCTTGAAAATGATAACTTAGTGAGCTATGTTGGCCCATATATAGGAATGTGAAATTACATAGCAGAGATGCATCATACGTATGAAATTTGTGTATCTATCTTTTTACGCGCAGACCGATGACAACTATCATCTCTGTACACACACACACACACACACACAAACACACACACAGCACAAATTAGCTTTCACACAGAAACATTCAGACACATATTCTCTCTCTCTCTCTCTCTCACACACACACACACACACACACTGTCAGGAATGCAGGTAGACCACAATTTAGCCTACACACACACACACATACACATGTATATTCTCTCTCTAATTCATTGAAAACCGGAGGCCATACTCTCTCTCTCTCTCTCTCTCTCTCTCTCACTCTCTCACTCTCCCTTCCCCTCTCTCTCTCTCTCTCTCTCTTTCTCACTCTCTCTCTGTCACACACTCACACACACACACGCGCGCGTGCGCGCACGCAGCATAAGTGCAGCACAAATGCATAATTAGTCTTAGACAATCTGCTGAAGTTTTGCAAAAGAAAAGAGGCACAGAATCTCTAGCTTAGCCATTTTTTTTCTTTTTTTTTTACATTACAAGACTTTCGAAAATAGACAGACAATAATTAAGCTCTATTGTGCTCCAAATAAAAAGAAAAAAATAGAAAAGAAAGAAAATGAAAGAAAAAGAGCGAGAGGGGGCGAGTCTTAGAGACACTCTCCACACCATATTAGCTTCATATTTAATGCAGAGTCACACACTCATTTGGTTCCCTGTGGACACCTTCAACTCTTATCCTACAATACACGACTATAAAACAGGGATATCGCTCACACACTTTGTTTGCACCCCCGAACTTTTTTTGTACTTAATGTTCTTTCCACTTTCTTAATCACACTTTAACATTGAGAGTATTTCCACTTTGTTCACTTTACATACTTTGTCGAAGCAATTTACCACAACACTGCAGGCATTGTTAATGCAAAAAAAAAAAAACTCGCGAAAACCGTGAACTGTAAACTGTGTCAAAAAATGTTTCGAAAAAAGAGGGGAAAAAAGCTGTTTATAGCAGCCAGAAAAGTTATGAAAATTGCGTTGTAGCTTCTCTCGCTCTCTCTCTCTCTCTCTCTCCCTCTCTCTCTCCAATGTCAAGAAAGGGTTCAATACAAACCTTGTGTGAAAAGGGTAAGTAAGCTTTAGAGTAAGTCTTTAAAATAGAAGTTTGCCGGAAAGAATTGTGGGATGTTCTCAAGCAAATAGCACACGTTGTACGAAAAGCAACTAGGACATTAGTGGACCAACTTAGGCGAAGAGTGAATTAAGCCCTCCTGAAAAACAACCTCGGGCGTAAGAGCAGATTGAAATCAGGCACTAGTGAGGGCAGCCCATGGCTTCAAAGTGCTGCAGGCATTCCTGTAGCCACCCCCGAGTCCTCAAAGGGAGGAAATGGTCTCACAATTGCTCTCCTAGGTTTTGTAGAAAGTCGCTAATTAACAGTGAGTCAATGAATCAGACACCTAGAGTGATGCAATGAGAAATTTCCTCTCTCTCTCTTTCTCTCTCTCTCTCTCTCTCTTTCTGTGTGTGTGTGTGTGTATGTGTGTGTGTGTGTCTGTGTCTGTGTGTGTGTGAGTGACTGTGTGTCCATATGTGTGCGTAGGTGTGTGTGCGCGTGCATGCTAGTGGTGGTGATATTCTTCAGTTTGAGGTTTCAAGGTAACGGTTCCTTAAGAAATGTTCATATCTTTTTTTGGAAGGTGCACTTGACAGAAACTGGAGAGGATACTGATCTCTCCATTTCTCCTCCACTGGTCTGGACGTATAATCAGCCAGTGCGATGCTGGAAGTTAATTAGTTAGCTCTCCTGTATGAATGTGTGACAGACACGTCAGAGGAAAATAGTTTGCTGGCCATAATTACAAGACAATGTCTTCTTACTTATCTTCTTTGGTCCTGTTGATCCAAGGATCGAAAGCGGTTTTACTCTGAACCAAGATCCGAAAATTTTAGAACTCCCCCTCCCTCCCCCTCTCTTCCCCCTCCCCCTTCCCTCCGGAGACTCTCTCTCCTTCTATCTCTCTCGTTCCCCCAAGAGAACAAGAACTTTCTCTGAGTGTGTTTCAGAGCAAAACAGAATATTACAAGACTGGATATACTTCTGTCTTCCTGACCCAAAATTCCAAACACACTTTTAAAGGCATCGCCATGGTGATTTTTGAAACACCAGGCCTTAAAAGGAAAGCGACAAGAGACAAAGGACGGACCATCAGTGGCAAAAAAAAAAAAAAATAGCTTTGGGGAAATTTCACAACAGGCTCCAGGTTACTGCGATGGAAAGGAACAAATTGCAAAAGGGAGCACATTGCAATTTTAGAACTCAACACCTTCTATGCCTCAGGGATTCTCTCTCTCTCTCTCTCTCTCTCTCTCTCTCTCTCTCTCTCTCCCCTCACTCCCATTTGGGCCATAGTAGAAAGTTTTTGGGGGAAAGAACCTTCTTCTGGGTGTATTTCAGAGTATAGTAGAGGATTTTAGGACATGCCATACCCCCTGTTCCTGACCCAGAATTCCAAACCATGCCATTAAGACACCACAGTGGAAGCTTCTAGAATGTTAGCCTTAAGAAGAAATCAACCAGAGATAAATAATGGTTAAAAATGGCTCGCACACGCAAACACACAAAGCCCTGTCCCTCTGTAATCCTAATCCACCATTTGTCCATTTTAGTAATTTCACGTTTTTTGGAGATGGAAAGAAAAAATGTTGAAAATGTAGGTGTGTTGAAGATGCATTTGACCTCAGGTTAAGCACAGCGTGACCTCCAGACTTACAGGACCCCGTCTGGACGATAACCGAACAGCAGGAGGAGCTGTGTTTGTGTTTGACTGGGGTCAGGGTGACCTTGACAGGGTTGTACTGGCTTGTCTGGTGTACTGAGGGGCTGGCTGACCATAACGAGAGATGCAAGGAAGCATGTTCGGATCCTCCGCGCATGCGTGCGTGCGTCAAAGCTTTTATTAATAATATCTCTTTATGACCGCCTCTTACCGATTACCGCAATCTCATTAATCAGTATTTCATCGGTTTTTGCTATGCAATGTTCCTTTCGCATACACTAAAATGTATAATTATGAGCAGATTAGGAGTCATTGTTTTGGATTCTTACTACAAGTCGTAAGTGATTAGTCGTAAACTGACAGTGTTTAATAACCTCATCATCGTGGGTAGTTTTATGGAAATGAGGCACTAGTCAGTGTTAAACTCTGCTCTGTGTACAGAGGTATTAAACATAGCAATAATGACAGTAATCATTTGTAATCTTTGCGTTTTGATCTAATCTACAGCAGGAGGGGATCAGCCATCCACAGTGTTTCTTTAGCATTTGTTAAATGAATCACACAGCAGGTTAAAAAACCAAAAAAAAAAAAAAAGTATCTCTCATCCATCTACTTCCATTTATCTGAACTGTTAAACACCACGAATCGCAGATTCGAGTCGGCATGTCAGATATTTTTGTATATTTGATGTCTGAGATCAGTGGGTTGGGGTTTTTTGGGGGGTTTTTTTGCCTTTTGTTCAGTCTACTGAGATCCTGGTTGGCGTATTCGCGTTGTGGCGTGAAACAAAATCACAATGGATACATTTCTGCTGCAACAGCCACATCGGACCAGAACCGGAGCCTCATCCATTTGTCAAACACATCCAACTGTACTGTAAGCAACACACTCCACCCTACCCGCCCCCCCCCCCCCCCACCCCCACCCCCCTCGACAGCAGGGCTCGTTCAATGGAGAACATTGTCTTTCTGTATCGTCCACTGCTCTCTTGATATGTATAAAGCTTTAACACGGGGTGAATTGTATCTTCTTCGGTCCTGTTGTTTCTCGGAGAGGGAGGGAGAGAGAGAGCATAAGGTCTTTTGGGACTGTGGGAGTGATCCCTCCCCCCTGAGCAAGCACACACACACAAACACACACACACACACGTACACAAAGTATCTCACACCACACTGCAGGCCCTCTCTCCAGTACACTTGAAGCAGACAACGTTTCACTAAGGCAATTCCACTTAATGTGATCTTTCCCCCAGACCCTGGGAGGGAATGAGACATATCTATACACACACACACACACACGCACGCACACACACACACACACACAAATGCACACACCAAATACACATTACTGAGTTTATTGTGAAAAAGACTGTGTGTGTGTGTGTGTGTGTGTGTGTGTGTGTGTGTGTGTGTGTGTGTGTGTGTCCATGCTCATTCACACAGTTGTGAGCTTCTAGGGCCCACATCTCTGCACAATCCCTAAACAAATCATGTCCAGTGAAGTGAGCAGAAAACAGGAGGGAAGGGGAAAAATCCATCAGACAATTATCCTGATTCAGCCTGTCACATCTTAGCATCCAGATCTGACCACAGAGCAAGGGAGAGAGAGAGGGGGAGAGAGAGAGTGTGTTTTGTTGGACTGAAATTTTCTCTGATTTGAGAACATCATTCTAGCCATCCACAGAGGTTAGTGGTGCAGTGCAGATAGACAGACTGTGAGGAACAGAGAAAGGAAGAAGAGAGAAAAGAGAGAGTGCAAAAGAAACGAATGAGAGAAAGAGAGCCAATACAGCGGTTCAAATCTTCCTCCAGCTGCAGCAAATTCAAATGAATGAATTCACGGGACTTTGAATAGCGGATTGGATGGTTATACAACACATAACAGCAATGAATCTATGTTGAAATCCAAGCAGCAAGAACTTAATTTTTTTCCCTTGCTGGTTATCTCATAGGATCTCAAATTGAAAGGGCTAAAGACCAAGATGTTAGCACTGAAGTGGGACTTTATGCATGGACTCAATGCCTGATGTATGCAACAGAGTACTGGATCAGTCTTCAGCAGTGAGGAGTTATGTTCAAACGTAGGATTAATGGATACACAATAAGAAATAATTCACATGCTTCAGGACTAGACTGCCTATAAAGAGGAATGGAGAGGGGTTTAGAGAGAAGAGAGAGAGAGAGAGAGAGAGAGAGAGAGAGAGAGAGAGAGAGAGAGAGAGAGAGAGAAAGAGAAAAAAAAATAAGACACTTGTGTTCTTTTTCAAAAGTGCCCTGAGGCAAGATGCATGCAGAGCCTACTGATCGCTCCGCTAATGAGGTGAAGGCCCCATAAAAAAAAAAATAAATCAAAAAAGCGCCCTCTTTCTCACATCTCCGAAAATGCAGCAAAGTCTTCATGCCGTCCAAACCGTCCCAAAAAAAACCTCTTCGTCCTCCGTTTGACAAAACGCATGCCGCCGTCGCAGCATATCCGTGCTGCTCCAGCAAATCAACATTCAACGGGTTTTTTTTTAGAGGAAGAGGAAGAAGAAGAAGAAGAAGAAGAAGAAGAAGAGGTGGAGGAAGAAGTGGAGGGAATGATTCATATTCATCAGTCTTCAGACAACTTTGCTCTCTCACTTTCTTTTGGTGGACTTTGATCCTCTTTAGCTTGAAGCATGCGTGTGTGTGTGTGTGTGTGTGTGTGTGTGTGTGTGTGAGAGGGGGGGGGGTGTGTCCTTTCTCTCACACACATACATACACACACAAACAAATAAACACGCACACAAACACACGCACAAACACACGCGGTAAAAGGCCTTTTATATCCTCTGGACATTAAACAGATCTCTGTCACTGGCCTGAGAAAAGGACACAAATTTCACCGCCAATGGTGACAAAGTATATGAAGTTGTCAGCACAGACGCCCGACCACATCTCCTCTGCATATCTTCTTTCCAGCCTCCACATGAGGTCTTATCTACTACAAACAAAATCGACAACAGATACCGCCGCTATCATCTGCCTGACTCTCTCTCTCTCTCTCTCTCTCTCTCTCCCTCTCTCTCTCTCTGCTCTTCTGTCCCCATCATCGGCTCTGCCAGCAGCCACAGGACGGCCGGTCAATACGTCTGATTTCTTTAATGGGGGTTGGGAGGACCGCGGAGTCTGAAGTAGAAACTTTCTTTTTTATCCAGAGAAATAGCGATATGGAAGCGGCTGAAATAATTCATTGAGCGTATGAAGGGGACAACCCTCGGATATGAATCTCCTCAGATGGAGGGCAAAAAGATAATAGGCTACACAGCTGTGTGTTTCTAGGGGTTAGAGTACTATCTTTAGTCAAAGATAAGAGAAAGGATTTGTGGGGCTGGGTGGGGGGGGGGGGGGGGGGGGGGGGGGGGGGGGGGGGGGGGTGGATGAGGGTTGTACAAGGAAGCCAATCTGCAAACAAAGGGATGTAAACTAATTGTAATTTGTAATTTGTAATTTCCTTTCTTTCTGCCTCTCACTGTTTATCAAATGGGTCAAAATGGAGAGGTTAGGTCATCAGAAGTTTCTTTCTTTCTTTCTTTCTCTTCTTTTCCTCTTTCTTTCCCTCTTTCTGTCTCAGGGGTCCATTTCATCATCCATTTATAGGTGACCATAGATGATGCCTAATCGATATGGGACAATAGTATTTTCTAGAAGGTACTCTCCCCTGCAAAAGACCGAAAAAAAAACGTAGCGCTATCTTCGTCTGCAGAGTCTGAGGCCTTGCGTCCACTTAACCTCGCTCTTTCACCACCCACACACTGCGTTTAAGAGCGATTAGTACTTGCCTCAGCGTTTTTTTTGTTTTTTGGGTTTTTTTTGTTTGTTTTTTCCAGTTGAGGGGAGGCTAGCCAGTCCACTAAAGCACCAGGGATACACAGCGCCAGATCTGATTTAATGGCTATGATGTCATAAAAAAAAAAAAAGTGTTGCACTGTTGCTGGGTGAAACCAAAACGACCTTGAAAGAGCTTTGATAGGCAAAGGACTTTGAGGGGGGGAGGAAAAAAAAAAAAATGTCGACATAATGAAACGAAAAATGCCGCGGGGGGGGGGGGGGGGGGGGGGCAGACGGAGGCGGACGGACACTTCAAAAAGAAAGGTTTCGCTATCGCATTCAGCTCAAATTAGACAACGGTTTGCACTGTCACGCGATCCCGCGTTTACCTTCACTTCATTACCATGGGCTGACCTGAATCAGCAGAGGCTGGGGGAAGATCAAGCAAGAACATAAGCTTATGTCATATACTATCTGCCTTGCCTAATAGAAATGACTGGAAATCACACAAATCTGATATGTAGTAGCAGAGGGAACCTGTCATTCAACACGAACGCTGAAAAATTACATTTAATTACAAAGAGAGGTTCAACATGACCAGTGCTTGAGACCTTCCATGGATAAATTAGTTCCACCAGGCCAGTTTCAATGAGGTTCACTCTAGGTGACTGAACGATAGTGAAGCATGATTTCCACATTCTGTAACGTTGTGTAACGGCTTATTTGTAATCAATAATGAATTAGTGAAGCTCACTAGTTAATTAGCGTATGAATGCTACGTAAACTGACCTGAAAACAGCGCTTGCCCTTTCTGGAATCACGTAGAGGCCAAAAACGAAGCCGAGGTGACATGCGGCGAGTTTCGAATCGCACAGGATACTCAGCAGCGTCCGACTCGGCCGGACCAGCGCAGCGGGTAGAGAAGTTTCCAGAAGCCACCCGTTTAGCATGTCGCTCCGTCTAAAACCACTCACGGCGCTTTGCCCTCTCTTTATTACACTGAAGGGGATTACCGCGCTGCAACGCGGAGTCCAATATGTTTCTCATCTGTGTTCAGAGCATAAAAATACAACCCATAAATCTATGGATCGGATTAAATATTTCTGACCCTGTGTCGCACTAATAGGATGAAAACGGCGGCACAATAGACGGCCCGAACCAGTGATGTGTGTGGTTGTGCATTCAAAACGCATTTATTTGCATTCTTTTATGAGTTCTATTTTGAGTCAGGCTTTGGGTAAATAGTCAAGAAAGCTGTACACAAAAACCTGAGCTTTGCATCCCATTTGGAGTAAATGTACACACAAAAAAAAAAACAACCCGGAAAGCTACGACTGCAGTAGATATTATAATTCTCTGATGTTCGGGTTTCATCTATCATAAAACGATGTGTCGTGAGCTTTGAACCTTCAAAATCTTTGAGTTTGTCATTGTGCTTGATGAAGAAACCGCTCAGTTCTTTTCCCACATACGGCACGACGTTAAAGACAGCTCACCAGTTCCGACACCATCGAGATACCTCAAGTCAAACATAACACAACCAATAATTAGTCTGTCAGGCAACGTGTCATCGAAGCAGATGGGCCCAATATGTTCTAGAAGGCAACGAAGCAGCTCTTCATATTCTCTCTGTTTCTGATGCCAAGAAAATGCCTTAGAGTAAGAGTATTCTAATATAAAACAAAAATTTTTTCTGCTGTAATTCCACATTATCCATAACTCAGCTGTAATTACATATCAATAACCATGACCAAACAGGATAGAACATGACCTGAAATGGCACTGTACAAAAAACAATATGAGTGTTTCATTAAAAACATAAATTAAAAAAAAAAAAAAAAAAAAAAAGCCTATCTGAGCTCTCTCTCCTCAGGCCTGTATATGGTGTTCTGCTCGTCAGAGGAATGTGTGAGCTGGTAGCATGCCACGGTAAACTCTGTAAGCACCGCTTGATTCCTTAATCCCTTGCCCACAAAGCGCCACTTACACAGGCCCTAGTGCTTTGTGTACACACAGGCTATGTATAGCTCCATTGTCCTCGGTGTTTTAGATAAGGCCTATGCTCTATGCTTCTCCAGCGTGCCACAGCCCCCACTGTGGATGCTCCCCTGTACTCCCCCAACACCCCAACACCCCCCCACCCCACCCCCCGCCCGCCTCGCGCGCTAGCCGCGGCCTCCCTGGGAGAAGAGCCGCCTGTTCGCTCGCGATTTCCTAAAAAAAAAAAAAGGGGCTTGGACGTGTTTGAAAAGCCGACCAGCCTTTCCAACCCTGCTCCTCGTTCGCTACCCCGCTGAGGTGAAGAGCTGTCGCAGTTTGCCGAGCAAGAACGCCACTTGAGCGCTTTACGAAATCCCAGCGCTCGCGCTCGCGCCCGCACGCGTGGGCTGTCTCTTTCTCTCGCACACACGCGTTCACGTGCGCACGTATGCGGATAAAAGAAAGAAAGAAAGTGAGAAATGGAGGAAGGGAAAAAAAGGAAGACAAAAACGATACAAATTATTGTTAGCTCTCATTCATTTGCTTGACTTTTTTTTTTTTTTCTTTTTTTTCAAATCGTTTTCTGGAGAAGGAGAAGGAGTCGCTGATGATTACCATTGTTTGATTATTTCTCTTCTCACGTTCAGCTCTCACACGTTTTAATTGATGGGGACTTTTTTCTCTTTTTCTTTTCTTTTTTTTTTTAAATGTGTATTTATTTATTTATTTATTTGTTGTATTGTTGATTTCTCAAGGGTAACAATTAAACATCTGTACATTCATTCATCGAAAGGAAATTGCCTCTTCTGAATAGCATTTCAATTTCAGCCCATTTCTAGAGAGAGGGAGAGAAAGAGAGAGAGAGAAAGAAGTAGAAAAGGGGGAGAGAGAGAGAGAGAGAGAGAGAGAAAAATAGACAGACAGTCATTTCTCCTGTCTTCCCAAGCCTCTTAATGCGCTTATATATCGACTGCAATTCCAAAGTGATAATGAGAATTTTACAGTTTATGCCATGAAAAGCAAAGTAAAGGGAAAAAATAGTGTATTGCTCAGTTAATAAAAGGAACAGAATCTCAGTGGGGGAAGAAAATTAGGAAGGCCAATTAAACTATTTCTTTGTTGAACATGGAGTACAACTGTACATAACATGTATCAGAGTGATATACTTGAGTTTATTAAGTAGGAAATATTACACAATTACAGCTTGTGGAGAGAGGAGGCCCCATCAGACTGTGCATTAAATGCAGTACACTAAACAACAAACAGTTGTTTGTTGTTGAGTGTAAACAACAAACAGTTGTTGACCGAACAGTTTCAGATAACAACTCCAAATTCCCAGAATCTAGCAGCGGTACGCAGAATCTGCATGTTAACGTCAAAGAGTCAAGGGTTGTCGAGGGTTGATTTAACTCTACATGCACTCTCCTTAAAGGACATCATTGAACAGCTTCCCCACGATGGTGTAGAGCAGGGGTCTCAAACTCCGGTCCTGGAGGGCCGGGGTCCTGCTGTTTTTCTTGTAGACCAACTAAATCGAATCTCTGATTGTCTGAAGAGTGTCCACACCTGTTTTCAAGGTGAAAATCAACAGGTAACTAAGAGGTGAAAACAAAAATCAGCAGGACCCCGGCCCTCCAGGACCGGAGTTTGAGACCCCTGGTGCAGAGTCAACGTATAGTGGAATTCTACACACAGGATCACATTATTGTCAGTCTCCTCTTTATCAATTTTATGAGCTTCTGTTGCCAGATTGACTTTTCAGATCCAAACGCCTGGCCCACATCAGCTAATCGATATGTATTTGGGCAGCACCGTTTTTATCTCGTCCTTTTTATGATGATGTTCACCACTTCATATCTCCAGTCAGATTTTAGATCCTCCTCGGCTTACGCTTACACAAGTCTGACTGTACTACTGCGAACCGGTCCCTGTGAAATTCACAGTGAGGTGGGTTGGCTTGTACGTTCAGGAGAACCAAACGCACGGACGGGGGTGGGGGGCGAAACTTGATTATCCGACTTTTCGACCCTCGTCCACCCCTCGATCAGAATTTCTCATTTCGAAAGACCTTTTCTTTCTAATCAGACTTTAGTGCACCTCATTAAAGCAAAGTCCTTATTTGAAGGAGAACTCACATTCTAAACATCTATGATGATGTCAGAGGAACGTCCAATGTCCACTGGTTTGACACGAGGCTAAAATATCATGGAGTTTTATTGTAGGAGACAAGGTAGACCAAGGATTTTGACCAGTGAGGTGTGGAGAAAGGTGCAAACTGTTTCATCATTATGCAAAGGAACTGAGAAGAGGGGGTATGACAAGAGACTGGTAACATGCACTCATGTAGAGTTGCTGTGTTGGGTGAAACTGACTGAGTCCATTGCATATAAGAAGATGTTGAGAAAAGAGGAAGGTTCAGAGGAGTCATTTGACAGATCCCACCAGGTTTGTGAATCTTCTTCTGCTTGAAGCTATGTGCCAAGGGGCTTCAACAAATTGCTAGATTTCTTTCTTTCACAATGGTTGGCCTACAGTTGCATCAGAACACACCTCAGGCTAAAATTGTGTGTATATATATATATATATGAGCATATAGACCACATTTTGCCAGAAAGACAACTAGTGAGAAATACATAAGAATTTTTTATTATTATGGTGTGAATACTCAGCAGCGGAAAATTACAGGTTTTTTTTTTTATGTTATAGAAGATTTTGTAAGAGTGTATTGACAAAATGCTAACCTAGCTTTCCATTATGCTAGTCCTTACCTCATGCCAGAATTTGCATCTCAAGCAGACCTTGCACTGGGGTAGAACTCTCTACAGAGGAAATCTTGTAGCATGAAGATTGAACTACAATAGAAAGGATAGTAGCATTTTGGCACAGGACTCAGAGCAACCCATGGGACATGGTAACTATCCACTAAGAGCATTCTAGTTTCCATTATCTGATCTCAAAACAGTTACAGAGTGAAAAATGATGCTTTTAAAATGAATCAACTTTAGAGCTACTCACTAATCTCTTACAAGTGACATTTACCTTGTTAAGCAACTTTAAGAACATTGGTCTCTTTTCTTCATCTTTCATGCCATATTTTCCAAATGAATTCTGTTTGAGAAGTTGTAATATGGTTAGAGAAGACACTCGTTAAAGAAGAACTACAAAATTACCCACGACTACGTATCACTTGAGGTCTTAGCTTGTACCTTGCCAAATCCCAGTGTTTGTTCCGATGTAAGAGAAACGCTGTTTCCATGGCAAAGCGCTTTTCATATTTTGCCAGTGGATGATGTAAATTCTCCTGAGAACTCCCCTGACACCTTAACAGCATAGTTAAACGAAGTTATAATTCGATTTATTCATCCAGTAAGACTGATTGGCAAATCACCCTGTTTCTTAAAAGCTTGCTTAAGGTTTTTTAAGTGAAGGTGTAACATAGTCTTTTTTTTTTCACGCTTTTCATCGGAGGGCGAAAGACATGTTCGAGAAAAAATGATCAAGACATGTTTCTGGAAGTTTAACCAAAACTTAAAACAATCTCTGATTTACAGCTATTACACCTATATATATTCACATACACACACACACACACACACATTTATATATGTATATATATATATTTTTCTCATATGTGGCTTTTGTTTTTTAATCTGAGTATTCCTTCTGAGTATTCCTTTGACAACTGACACAAGGCTTGTTGAATTAATCGAACTGTTAAACTGAGTAAAGAAACTGATCATATGCAGGGAGTTTTCATTTGTATCCCACTTTCCCCATCATAGCTCTTTTAATCCATCTGTTTGTCTCATTTTTTGGGCCAGTGGTCAAGTAGCCAAAGCAAACAGTGGTGGAGATAAAGGCTGCTTTGTCTGCTTGGGAAAGAGAATAGGTTTTTGACAAGGTGTTGTTTGTCAATTACTGTGAGAGCTTGATGTGTTCTATAAATAGTAAATATATTGTTTGTCAGAAAAGTTATAATACTCCAAACTTTTAAATAAGAAGGGCTTTTTGAGGGAATAAAAAGCTGTTTTCCTCATCAGTCGCTATTTAAAGTTTTCTTCTCCTGATTTTGCTGAATGGAGCTCAAACAAGCCTACGTAGTTGAGCCTAAGTATTTTGGTTGGCGGCTTTGCTTTTACGACTCATAGGACTATCTTACAAATCTTGTTGATCTGTAGTGTTTTTCTCTTTCTTTGTTTTTTTTTTTTTTTTTTTGTAATTCATTCTATTCCACTGCACTTCAGTTGGTGAATACTAAAGTTCCACAGCAGTTGTTTCAATTGCTTATGAGACTATTTTTCCAGTGAATCACATGCTCATACCATTATATTAAAAATGGCATAGTAATAGTAGTTGGAAAAAATGTTCCAGTTTAGTGCATCTCCGGACAAACTGCCTGAGTTGTTTAACTCTATTAACCTCCTTAAATAAGTGTAAACTCAATGTCTGTCAAGTATTGAACTTAATATTACAACATAACAACATAACTTTTTCAGTATTTCATTTCCGTATTCGGGTGAAGATAGAGATGTTTGGGGTGTAGACAGCCAAAATAAGATATGTTAACATCTACATAACAGTTCATTTCAGGATCCCCTCCACAGCTGCCCCCCCCCCCCCCCAAAAAAACCCTTACTCCTACCGCATCCCGCATCTACGTCTTTCTTTCCCCTCCGGATGCTCTCCATCCATCTTTGCTGTGTTTGTCGGGTTTTTTAATGCACTATCGGATCATGTGGCTTACAGACAGTACCACAGCGGAACCCGGGTTTTTTCTCTTTTTTTTTTTTTTTTTACTGTTGAAATGATCAATTGGTGGTTTGCCATTCATAAAAAATGAACTCTGTTCGGCTATATCTTTTTATACCGGGCCCTTAGCTCTTGGCAAGCAACTTGGCTCTTTTATTTCATCTTATTTCTTTTTATTTCATCACTGTTTTTACGTAGTGGACTATTGCCACGTCGTTAAACAGCTCACCAGTCTGCCTGATTGGTTTGTGCTACGAGTAAAACACGCACTAAATTATACTGTTAATGTAACACACTGTTGGTCCATTATGGCTTATCATGGTTAGCTCCATTTATTTGAATGCCTTTAACTTTGCTGGGGGGACCCTAATGAATCCAAAACTTCGTTCTTTTTGCTCTTGTTCTTGGTGTTTGAAAACCGTATAACTGTTTGGAATCTCCCTCCCAACCCAGTTTGGCGGTTTGATAAACCCCGGTGTTGATATATCACAATGTCTTGAAGTGAAAAGAGACGGGCTAAGAGAGAGTGAAAGAGAGATGGATAATGGAAGAGTCACCGACTAAACGCTGGATTGAAGGAGATGACAGAAGGCCAGAGGGAGAGATTGAGTGAAAATGTGTGCTTTGATACAACGTCGTACATGGACTCTGATCCAAACCAGTTAGCTGTGGTTGAAGTAATCTTTATAGGTTGCTGTGGTGATAAATGAGATATGTCACAAATGAAATGAAAAAGGAAGCATAACATACAAGGTCATGACACTGAATACAGCAGAGTAGCATAAGTGATATTCTGTATTAACATGGGCCTTACAGCAATACAGATATATATATAAATACATAACCTGACGATCCTTCAATGTGACAGTTATTTAAAACACATACAATTGACTTATCTAGTTTATTTTAAATGTACGGCGAAACGGACATCTTTACATACAGATTAATCAGATTGGCAGCTGACGAATGAAAGACATGAATCTTGGACTGAATGGACTGAAAGTTATTCAAAAAGGAGGAATGAAGGACAAAGAGAAGAGGTGGAATGGAGTGGAGGTAGACGGGAGACTTTAAACAGAGTTACAAGTTCTCTTGTTTGTGCCAATTAATGAAATTAGCTAATTATTCTGGCCAAAAAGGCCAGATGGAAAATTAAAAATGTTCAAGTGTTTGTGCTTCTGCTTTGGTGCATCATGAATTCGTTCCTATTATGGGTAAACAATTCTACGCAGTTTTTTTTTTTTTCTTTTTCTGTCATCATTCTGGAAAATGTCAGCAAAGAGAACATAGGCTTGCCAGCAAACTGACTAAAATTTGCAGTACATCTAGCAGGTTCAAAAAATCATCAATAAGTTAAAAAAATGGAATTAATTTGCACTTGGAATTACTCAACCAATTAGAGGTCGTTGCAGACAATCCAAAAATGTCTAAATTACTGCTGAAACAATGAATATTCAAACAATGTTTGCAAGTTCTCCTTGCCAGAACACAGAGGAATTAACATCCCCAACTGGCTACATAAATGAGAAGTTCATACATTTTATTTTAGCCCATTAACTCACTGCAACTCGAGATTATGCCTTGAATAGCTATTAAATGAAAATGGCACACACACACACACACACACACATACTCACATATGATGACAGCATTGTGTGTTTGAGGGAGGAAGAAATTGAATCTTCTGACACAAACATTACATGCAAATATTACAATGCACACATAAACTCTCTGATGAATAATCTCAGCGCTGTTTGTGGGTGAGTAATTTAGTGCCTTTTGATTAATCCCTCTTAATCCCTTATGTGTGGTTTAATGCCACATGCAGAGAAACTTCAGGGATGCGAGAGTACTTCTCTCAGCAATGGCCCCAAATTGCTCAGAAACAATTACCTATCCCCATAAAATACTGTAAGATCATTCAAGCAGGAAGGTTCCAGGCACCCAGACATTTCATCATGTTGTTGGTTGTCCTCAATATACCCAAAAAAATTCCTCCAGAAAATTTACCACTGAAATTATTTCGATCTTAAGAGACATTAATATCATTGAGAAGTCCCACGCAAGAAGTCTCGTCAAATCTAGGCACATGTCTTTCGGGTAGTCATCCTTGGATCTGAAATGTACAATCTGACTACAATACGCATGTCATGTCATGTTACATTTTCAGCCTTGAGCTGAATTTCACTCCTCAAGCCACGTCTCCCATGATGCCTTTGCTAAGCTTTGAGAACACATTTCACATTCTCATCATATATACATCCCTCATCATCTCACAAATTTTAACTGGTCTCATTTCAGTGATTTGGTGTACCTCAGGGGTCAACTCTAAGACCTTAACCCTTTGACATATTGACCCAAAATGCTCCATAACTTGTAATAATAGCTTTAGGCGTAGTGTGTGTGTGTGTGTGTGTGTGTGCGTGTGTGTGTGTGTGTGTGTGTCCACAACAGTGCCGTTGAGTTATGTGTTTGTTCTTTTTTTCTATCATTACCTCAATTCTTTCTGCTTAACTGTAAATAGGAGATTAAATTTAACAGC